>NW_012109953.1:186031-188069 GCF_000951045.1 Mandrillus leucophaeus | reverse complement strand
AATTCTTCTTCCAGTGTGACCAAGGGAAGTCAAAAGATTGGACATTTCTGTTCTTTATAAAGTGGGGAGGGTCCTTCTAATTACAGCATCTTGTGAATTCTTGAAGACTCTCCAACTATTACTCTCCCTTATTCTTCTGAAGACCAGCTCCACTGTTCATCTGTTGCTAGTAAGGGTTGGGATGTGCTGGGAGACTCCCCTATTCAAGGGGCAACCCTGACAGGTCTGGTCAACGATGGCATTTCTGTCCCCAGCCAACACCTGGCTCAGGAGGGACATGTGACACAGACTGGCCCATGTGGCATAAGGGAAAGTTCCAGGTGCTTCTGGGAAAGTCTCCCTTGCTCTTAGACAGAGACTGGAGAAATGGCCAGCCTGTCCTCTGAGTGGTCTTCTGAGGGGTGGTGTGCAAAGCTGCTGTGGTCAGGACAAGCTGGCTCAGAAAGGTGGCAAAAAGAGGGCAGGAGCTGGGGTCCCCAAAAGCCTCCTGGAACTGTGGGATTCACCAATCCTGAAATGATCCCACCTGAGACTTCTTATATGAAATTATTTGCATTCTTAATTGTTTGAGCAGTTATACTTTGGTTGTTACTTGCAGCCAAAAGCATTTTCTCCAGACTTCTGAGTCCTAAAAATTTCATTCTTTGACGCAAGAGCTGACCCAGAGGCCTTGAAGACCCTCTCAGGCCTGCAGAGCTTTGGTCTGTTTGCTGAATCAGATTCATTTCTACATAACAGTTCTAGGGGCCAAACTCTGCTCTCCCACACCCCCACCCACTCATCTTGGAAGACAGAAGAGTCTTCTAGCTGAACTGCTTCTAGTGAAAGAGTCGCCTTCCTTCCTGGGCGCTGATACTGAGGGAGGCAGCTACATGGCTACTTCCACCTGCAGATATTCCAGGTGGTGGCTCAGAACGGCTGACAGCCACACCTGGGGAAGACTGGCCTTTTTTTTTTTGTCTGCTTGTTCATACTCCAACAGCCAGCACCGTACCTTGGGGTCCAGTGAGGTGAGGAGCAGTAGATGGCGTGGCCAGGGCAAGGCAGACATGCTGGAGTTGTCAGGAAACCTGGCATCTACACCCATGCACTGGCACCCTCACCTTCCTTTCCCGTGGGAACAAAGTGGGTGGCAAAAAGCAGAGTGAGATACTCGGTCATTTCAGGCTCCAACTTGCAGAAGCCATTTCAGACCCACAAGGGGAGGAGGCTGCATCTTTTGCCTACTCAGGATAAAACGTGACTCTGCTGCATCATACAGAGATAGTCCCGCATAGTTTCCTAAGAAATGCGAAGCCAGAATGCCCAGGGCTTACCAGCATTTTACCTGAGTAAGTCACCAAGTGAGCATGCTTTCTGTTATCTTCAGAAGCAATTTCGGTGTGTTTTAATAATTTATCTCTGAGCTAAAAAATTATAACTGAAAATGATGACCACTTTCAGGAGTTGGGTTGCCACACTGTACAACCAATTGATTGCACAGAGGATAATAAACACATTTCCATTCAACTCAGCCTCAAGTGACGGGCAGTTGGAGGGGGTGCAGAACCACAGTAGTATTAGGTGCAGTAGTATTAGGAAACTGCACAACTCGTATATCAAATAAAAGCATCAAGGATGTGGGTGACAGCTGGAAAGCAGTCCTGCTCTGATTGAGGGTTACTGTCGAAATCTCCCTGTAATAGAGCAACCTGATTCCTAAAGAAACAGATACAGTAGGCAGTTCACTCAAACTAATGCCCTCCTCAGCCCAGGGAAGGGGAGGTCAGCCACAGGACAGGTCCAGCCTCAGCTTTGCCAGAGCCTTGCATGGGTCCAGGAGCCACCAACCTCCAGGCCAGCACAGCCCGGTTCTCTCCTCCTGCTGCAGCCAGGCTCTCAGCACTGTGCATTCACCCCCACTGCTTTCCATCTCCCCACTTTTTCATTCTTGGCTGTCCTTTCTGCCTCTCTGGTGTCCTGGAGCTGCTTTCATGTCAGCCTCCTCTGACTTCCGCAGGCCAACAACATGGGCCCCATCAGTCCTCTGCTCCCTGAC
>NW_012109953.1:182827-184888 GCF_000951045.1 Mandrillus leucophaeus | reverse complement strand
CCTCCTGAGTAGCTGGGACTACAAGCACATGCCACCAAGCCCAGCTAATTTTTGTATTTTTAGTAGAGATGAGGTTTCACCATGTTGGCCAGGATGGTCTTGATGTCTTAACCTTGTGATCGCAGACCTCAGCCTTCCAAAGTGCTGGGATTACAGGCGTGAGCCACCATGCCCGGCCGGTCCTTCCTATTTTCATGTCCACATTCCCCAGCCACAGTTCTGTGGGTCACCCAGTCCTTCCACAAGGCCAACACACACACACACATGTGTGAACATGCATGTAGACTAGGTGACTATGAACTCTTTTAACTGCATTAGGCCTTGGGGAACTTTGCCCATCTCCCCACTGTAGATCCAGCCTCCTGGTTATGTGCTCTCGCTGCAAACCCCTCAACCTTACTCCTCTTCCTCCCAGAACTGAGCATAGTGGTAACTTTGTAAATGTGAAATTGATCTCCTGGCAGTAAACTGAGAGAGTCACAGCTGGAAACTCATCTTTCTTGTCTATTGCTGGTTCCCTAGTGCCTGCTATAGGGAGCAAGTGATCAGTAACTACTTGATCCCAGCCATACATGGGAGTCACCTGGGGTGGGGGACAAACCATAGTACCAAGCCCCATTCTGGACCAAGTATATCAGACTTGCTGTGGGTGAGGCTTGGGCTGGGGGTGCTTTTGTGCGTGCATGCGCGCGCGCGCACACACACACACACACACACACACAAGGGTGATTCTTACACCAGCCTGAGAAACACTGATGTTGAAAAGTGAGAAGTGGAGAGCTTGCTAGCATGAACATTGACATAACAGCATGAATCTTCACTGTTCTTTGTTCCTTTCCTCAAGGCCAAATTGAAGAGTCCCAGATGTTCTAACTAGCTTTATTTCCCCAAGTGTCAGTGTGTGGTCAGCATGCCTGAGGATCTGGAAACTGCAGCTTCTCTGCCACGTACAGCCAATGCTTCACCACCCTCCTTGTGCAGGGAGAGCAAGTCTCAGCTCTGCCTGTACACTGTGCCGTGCACACCAGATCCCCAGAATAGGACAGAAACAGCACAGGCACTGCAGGGCACTTCGGGGAGGCCCGAATGGCCCTTGACCCCCAGCCCAGACTTCTGTGCAGAAGAGATAAGAGTTACTAAATAACTGCAACCTAAAGGATATTTCTTCTTTAGATCATTTAACTACACCACGAGCTTCTTGAAGCCAGGGGCTGCATCTCGTGCACCTTATTGTCTGCTCAGCAATAACAGGGCCTAGCGCTTTCTGATGAATCAACACACATGTGCTGAGTGGAACTGCCCTCAGGGATGAGCAGAGCTGCATCTTTCATGGAGGCTGCTTTCTGGTCAGCTTGCATCTCCCTGGATCTCTGTGTATTGTGGAGTACTGGGCCTTGGGCCGAGCCCAGGGCATTCTGAGCAAAGCATCCTTGTTTGGGCATGTATGGGAACTAGGAGTTCTAAACGCTTTCCCTTACCCTGTCCCCTTAATCCTCTTACGGACCTGCAAGACAGGTCCTTCCACAATTCCACGTGAGATGAGTAGCAGCAGTTTTCTCAGCCATTAGGTAAACTGATGCTTAAAAGCAACCATAGACAATATGTACAGCAATGGGCATGGCTGTGTTCCAATAAGACCTTCTTTACAGAAACAGGTCGCAGGCTGGTTTGGTCCACATGCTGCGGTTTGCTCACCCCTCCCGTTATTTTATATGATGTTTTTGTGGTTTACAGGGCTTGTCGGCCCCAGCCACCACTGAGGGCGCGTGGATACCTCTTAGCAGGTTCAGAGGTGGACCTCTGTAACAGAAGAGAAGCACGGGGCAGCTGAGGGCCGGATAAGGGACTGGGGTTCTGGGAAGGGTGCTGAAGACCAGCTTGGACACCCACACTGGCCCTGTCAGGGGTCGTTAGAGCCAGATGGGAATAAGTTAAAAATGGGGCGAGATGTTTTAGCCCTCAGTATTGATGTCAAGGGTGAAGGTATCTGGTCTTCCTCCCCGTCATGCCAGCTAAGGGTATGTTAGTTCACCCTGAATCTGCCCAGGTCAATGCTCAAGA
>NW_012109953.1:179450-182777 GCF_000951045.1 Mandrillus leucophaeus | reverse complement strand
GGGGAGGCCCGAATGGCCCTTGACCCCCAGCCCAGACTTCTGTGCAGAAGAGATAAGAGTTACTAAATAACTGCAACCTAAAGGATATTTCTTCTTTAGATCATTTAACTACACCATGAGCTTCTTGAAGCCAGGGGCTGCATCTCGTGCACCTTATTGTCTGCTCAGCAATAACAGGGCCTAGCGCTTTCTGATGAATCAACACACATGTGCTGAGTGGAACTGCCCTCAGGGATGAGCAGAGCTGCATCTTTCATGGAGGCTGCTTTCTGGTCAGCTTGCATCTCCCTGGATCTCTGTGTATTGTGGAGTACTGGGCCTTGGGCCGAGCCCAGGGCATTCTGAGCAAAGCATCCTTGTTTGGGCATGTATGGGAACTAGGAGTTCTAAACGCTTTCCCTTACCCTGTCCCCTTAATCCTCTTACGGACCTGCAAGACAGGTCCTTCCACAATTCCACGTGAGATGAGTAGCAGCAGTTTTCTCAGCCATTAGGTAAACTGATGCTTAAAAGCAACCACAGACAATATGTACAGCAATGGGCATGGCTGTGTTCCAATAAGACCTTCTTTACAGAAACAGGTCGCAGGCTGGTTTGGTCCACATGCTGCGGTTTGCTCACTCCCCCGTTATGTTATATGATGTTTTTGTGGTTTACAGGGCTTGTCGGCCCCAGCCACCACTGAGGGCGCGTGGATACCTCTTAGCAGGTTCAGAGGTGGACCTCTGTAACAGAAGAGAAGCACGGGGCAGCTGAGGGCCGGATAAGGGCCTGGGGTTCTGGGAAAGGTGCTGAAGACCAGCTTGGACACCCACACTGGCCCTGTCAGGGGTCGTTAGAGCCAGATGGGAATAAGTTAAAAATGGGGCGAGATGTTTTAGCCCTCAGTATTGATGTCAAGGGTGAAGGTATCTGGTCTTCCTCCCCGTCATGCCAGCTAAGGGTATGTTAGTTCACCCTGAATCTGCCCAGGTCAATGCTCAAGACTGTGCACCAGGAAAGGAAAGCACTTCATGGAGCAAGAAGCCCAGGGCTGGCCTAACTCTGGCCCTAACAGAGCACTCACTCCTGTCCAATGTTGCTGGAAAATTAGGGGCTGATTGAAAGCGCCTTCTCTGGGTTGTGTGACAGTGAGCTCTCATCACTAGACAATGGGATCTTTATCTGCCTTAGGTGTTTTAGTAAAGGTAATCTTTCACAGTCTGCCTTAAGGCAAAATCTAGCCATTGTTCTCATGCCTTATTTCTTCAAAACCTTCTGCCCAGCTCTTGCCTGCATCTGGATAGAAGACTCCTGGAGAAACCAACTATAGAACTCACAGACCATGTTGGCTACCAAGTTCCTTCTCTAAAGCACACAAAGACATTGGGAAATGACTCTAATGCCAGGAAGGAAGTTTAAAAAAAAAGTGGGGGTATTCATTTAAAAGAACAAAAAATAATGAAAGGCAAGCTAAAATAACAAGAAAAGATATGACATCAGCTTGTTTTTTTTTTTTCCTATAAGTGATGCCAATTCCCACTCAGAAGAGTCTTTGGAGAATTTTTCCATGGCAGGTAGGAGAGGGAATGTGTGCAGATGCTTTCTGTGAAGGTGGGCTAGGTGACTTCCTCTGTGCCCGGTTACCTCACACATGTCATGCCTAGCAGCCTGGGGAATCTTCACCAACTGAACCCATCACATAACCAGCTCCTAGATCAAGAAGCAGAAGAATCTCTGCTCCCTAGACCCCCGGGTCGTTCCCCCAGGCTCCACACTCCCCGCTCTGACAGCAGCAATGGTCACGTTGGGCTGCTGAGTATCCATGCATCACAGGGTGTCTGCTCTTTGTATCTGGTGTCTTTGTGTGATTCATCCGCATTGTGTGTGGCTGCAGGTTGTTCATCTCACTACTGAGTATTCCACTTTGTGAATATGCCACGGTTTTGCAAATCCATTCTGCTATTGATGAGATGTAGATGGCTTCTGGATTTTGTTGTGCATGATTTGAGGGAGACAGGGAAGGGCCCACCACTCCCTGTGATTCATCTGAGTTTTCTGAAATGCTTCCATCCAGGCAGGTTGCTTTGCCGGCATCACTCGCATCCCACTGTCCTTAGCCAGGGGAGTTCCCAGGGGGCCTCCACAAAGTTGTTATCGACTCCCTGACACTCACGCACCAGGGGCCTTTCATCCCAGCAAAAGGCAGAGGAGAGGTAACTGGGGCACATTTTGCTGCCTTCATCATTGTATGTCTGAGTCATGATGTCTTTACGACTCCTTAGAGGTCCTCCGCATGCAATCCCCTCCAAACCACTTACAGGCAGCCTGAAGACCTGGCTAGGTACCAGGTTTGGGAAAAAATAGACAGCATTGCCCTCAAGGAGCTCATAGACAAGTTAAAAACTCCAAAACGAAGTTTGATTGATGTAATGACAGAAAATGTAGCCAGAGTCTGGCAAGCGAGAGTGGCAACTGAGGGTCTCTCTCAGGGAAGGAGGGGAAGGACGGCGTAGCAGGGAGCCTCAGGTAACTTAATGGGGTTTTAGAGGATTGTGTAGCTGTTTGTCTGGGACAAGGTGAACCTAGACACCCACCTTATTCAGAATAAGAGTCAACACTGACAGATATGGAACCGTGTCCTGCCTTCAAAATAGAACTGGGGACAGCATCTGGTAAATTCAACTACTTTTTTTCATTCAGATGAAAAGCCGGTTCAACAAGGGCGCTCGGGAGGCCTGGTTGTGGTGGGGGTGGGGCAGGGAGCAGAGGTAGGGACGTGGGGGATGGACCCAGGCATGTACATTGCCAGGCCTTATCCCAAGAGGTAAGGGGATGGTGCGCCAGTGTCCTGCAGCCATTGAACCTCCAAGCTCGGACGCGGCTGCCCCCTGCCCTGTTCCCGCCAGGTTTTCTGACCTGGAGCCACTTGCATGCCCTGTGATCTGCCCTCACATCAGCGAGAATGCGGATGCTGAAGGATTTTCTAGAAACACCACCCCTCCCCCTTGCCCAGCTCCTCTTAGAGGAACCGGTGACTTGGTTTCCTGTGAGCTCACTCCAGCGTGGCTCAGAGGACAAAGAGCGCGGCAGGGCCGTTCCAGGGGCACCTCCCCTAGGACTTCTGACCTATCTGAGGGCCTCCCGGTGCCCCCCGCCTCCACCACCCCCGAGCCAGCTCACACTCCTTACTGTGCAGAGTCCTGTTGCTCCCACATTTTTTGAAAAGTTACCGAATTTTAAAAATTGGACCTTATCTGTATGTGACGTGAGCTGGGAGCAGCGTAGAGGAGGACACAGTGAGATGAGCCCCTCCTCCGCTCCAGGCTTCCCCTTAGAGGCTGCTCC
>NW_012109953.1:152381-179021 GCF_000951045.1 Mandrillus leucophaeus | reverse complement strand
AAATTCTTATTTTCCCCTATTAAATTTATTACCCACATCTCTTTCTGAATTTGTGTTTTTCTTTTCTTTTCTGTTCTTGTTGTTGTTGTTGTCGTTGTTGTTGTTGTTGTTCTTCTTCTTCTTCTCTTTTCCACTCTTATTTAAATACAGACAAACAAAAAAACAAAAAGACATCCCTGTTTCAGTTAGTAGTTTAACAGTATTACTTTTTACTTATTTTTTGTTAAATTTGGAATATACTTCGACGGATAGAGGGAGATAGAGACTCAGTTTAATTTTATTCCAGATGGTTATCTAGTTGCATAACTTCTTTCTGTTCTGTTGATTTGAAATGCCATCTTTATTATAAATTAAATTCTGATCTTATTTGGGTCCATTTCTGTCCTTGATTCCTTTCACTGGCCTGCCTATTCATACATCAAAAAACCAAATTATTTAAACTTCTGGAAGTTACAATGTTTTGTACGTCTGAATTTTATGTATCCGAATCTCCTGTTTACCTGAATTTTCCGGGCACCATTGTAACTCAGTTTTTCTTTTTGGTAAGTACTTCCCATAAGAACTTCTCACAGAAAAATATGAGCTTAGCTGCTTGAAAACAAGCTATCCTTTTATTTGTATTTATTTATTTGGATTACTATAAACATAGATTTATTTATTTATTTGGATTACTATAGACATATAGATTAATGTGAGAAAAGTTTCAAGTTTTACTATGTTGCGTTTTTAATACTAGAACAAAGAATGTCTTTCCATGTAGTCATAGTATTATTCCCCCTCTCTCTTTTGTAGTTTAAAATTTTTGTCACAAGGAACATGCACTTTGTTTATTCTTTGGTGTTTTTATATTTTAAAAACTTGCTGTCATAAATGGAATATTTTTTCACTGTGTTTTCTTATCAGTCTCAGATTTTATAGAGAAAAGTTAAGGTTTTTTGCAAATTACGTTAGTATCCAGGTAGCTAATTGAACTGCTCATATTTCTGGCATCTTTTCAGTTGATTCTTTATTCTTTCATATATAATACATTCCATCTGCAAAACATGATAATTACTCATCCTCTCTTAGATTTAAAAACTCAGTATTTTCCCTCCAGTTAAGTGCAACAAGTAGCCCTCCAAGAATATGTCCCATAATGTGCCATTAGTTGGCATCCTGGTTCAAGGCTTTTATGGGAATGTCCTTTGCATTTTACCTTTAATCATGATTTTTAATCCCAGATAGTTGGGAAAGCAAATACCTGTTCCCTGTTCAATTGATCTTTAAAATCAGAAATGTGTTAATTTTTATCTAATGCCTTGCTGACCTCTATAAAAATAGTTGTATTTCTTTTTCTTCTTTAACTCAGTAGGCGCCATCCACTTAGTTGGGGCCTCCACTCCTGAGCCTTTTTGGTGGGGAGCCCCCCTCCACCAGATGCCAAATGTGGGCTGCTAGTGGCTCACAGCTGCCCCCTCCAAAGAACTGCCCCCACCCCACAGGGGCTCTGTGGCCCAGGGATCTCTGGGAGGTGGGCACAGTCCAAGTCACAATGGGTGTAAGGGTCACAAACCAGTTCCCTGGCTCCAGGTGGAGCAGACAGTGGGGTGAGCCTTGCTCCCAGCTCCCTGTGGATCAGCCAGAGCAGACCCCAAGGGAGCCTCCCAATCACCCCTCTCTTTCTCTGCAGCCCCTTTTCCCTGACAGCTTCTCCTTATGCGTCCTTTGCCTGAAGATCCCCATATCCAGCTGTGTCTCCAGGAATCCCCACTAATGTCAGACATCTGGACAATTATGTAAATAGCAATTGGTTTCTTAATGTGGCTGTGTTTGCATCTCCAGAATAGCTCCTCTTCAGTGGGTTATTCTTTCTTTATTTGGATTATTTACTGCTATTTTAAACAAAATACTCCCTCAGAATTATTTTTATTTTCCTTTACACCCATTGTGAGGTGTTCATTCTTATTTCTACTTTTGTATTTTGTGCTTCCCCTTTTCTTCTCCTGTGACAAAATAGCATTGTGAGATTTTTTAGTATAAAAAATGTAAGCAACATAAAAAAGGAATAAAATAAAAATTGCCCCAAATCTGATCACTGTGATGTAAAACTATTAATAATTTGATGACTTCCCTTTTGTAATCCATTTACACACCTATATGTATATCTTTGTGTCTCTTTCTGTATATACACATCTATATACATATTCGTATGCAAGGTAAGTCGTGTCTTAGTCTGTTTCCTGCTGCTATCACAGAATACCACAGACAGAGTAATTTATAAGCAATAGAAGTTTGACTCACAGTTTTGGAGGCTGGGGGGTTCAAGATCAAGAAGCCTTCTTGCTATGTCACATCATGGCTGGTGGCATCACATGGTGAGGAAGTGCACACTGAAGACAGAGAGGAAATCAGACCCCACTCATTCCTCTTATTGAGAGCCCACTATGCAGATAACTAACCCCCTCCTGCAACAACAGCATTAATCTATTCATGATTAAGACCTAATCACCTTCCAAAGGTCCTTCCTCTCTACACTGTTACAGGGGCAATCAAATTCTAACATGAATTTTGGAGGGGACATGCAAATGATAGCAATTGGATAATATTCATGCTATTTTAATTGTAGACATGGTACTTTATTATAGAAAAAAAATGTAGTGTTTTTGTTTTGCTTACCTCTTCTCTCCCATTCCCATTCAGACAACACACGCACACACACACATTGCTTTTCCCTGAATTTGATACCTGGTGATTGAATCTCCAACATTGTGTATTGGTGTTCTGTGTGCTTTAGTTTCTTTGAAAATGGAGTTTTCTGGTTTTTACTCTTCTTGGTTTTGGTTAGCTTTAAGGAAGAGAACTGGACACAGATACTGCCATTCTCCCATCTTTAAAAAGAAAGACCTCAGCCAGGCATGGTGTCTCACACCTGTAATCCCAGCACTTTGGGAGGCTGAGGCAAGAAAATCACTTGGGTACAGGAGTTCAAGACCACCCTGGATAACATGGTGAAACCCTGTCTCTCTCTCTCTCTCTCTCTCTCTGTCTCTCTCGCTCTCTCTCTCACACACACACACACACACACACACACACACTAACCAGGGGTTCTGGTGCACACCTGTATTCTCAGTTACTTGGGAGGCTGAAGTGGGAGGATAAATTGAGCCTGGGAGGTCAAGGGTGCAGTGAGCGATCATAATGCCACTGTACTCCAGCCTGGGTGACAGACCAAGACCCTGTCTCAAAAAAATAAATAAATAAATAAATAAATAAATAAATAAATAAATAAATAAATAAAAGAGCCTTCTGTGAGTATCCTACAGTTGCAGTAATACAGTGGCGCTGACTTAGTGGCTTAAAGCTACACACACGTGTTATCTTACAGTTTTGAAAGTCAGAAGTCTGAAGCCAGTCTCAGGAGGTTAAAATCAAGTTGTCAGCAGGCTGTGTTTCTTCCAAAGGCTCTGGGGAAGAATCTGTTTCCTTGCCTTTGCCAGCCTCTAGAGGCTTCCTGCATTCCTAGGCTTGTGGTCTCTTTCTGTCTTCAAAGCTAGCAATAGATGTTTGAGTGTTTCCCAGGCTGCATCATTCTGTGACTCTGGCCCTTCTACCACTCTTTCTCACTTATAAGGACCCTAGTGACTACATTGGACCCACCCTCACCATGGACGCCCCTGCTTTGATGGAACGTCTGTTCTCATTCACAAGGCTGACGACACTGGTGAAGTCTAGTGGTGACAAGTCTGGTAGAAATCGGTTTCCCAATTAATGTTCTGAGAGTTGCAGTTGACGAGTGAAGACAGCACCAACATTACACCCCCATGGGCTGGACTTCCCAAATTAGGGTTTCTGCTTTGGCTTCCTGTCTTCCAAAAAAGCCAGGAGTCTAGGAGGGGGGCTGTGTTTACCCAGAGCCTGTACTCCCCACTTCTAGTCCATGCTCCACGTACGTGCCATCCATAAGTTTCTGCTCAAGCAGGTACTTCCAAGGCTAGTCAGCCCTTCCCTGGCTTGTCCGTCCTCCCATTGGTGGAGCTGCCTTTTGCATGTGCCCTGATCCAGGATGGTATCATTGGCTGCCTGTGAGTGTTTGTGGACAGGATCTGCACATACTGGGGGGCTGAATTGTCACACATGTGCATACAAGACTTCTACAGCTGGAAGGAAGAGCAGGACAGAGCCGGTGGGAGGAGGAGGGAGAGGGGCTATGGGCCAAGGGCCTGTGTCCTGAGGGGAACAGGAAGAGGCCTGAGATTTCTAAATTTGAACCTGGGCTCCTGGGTCATTATAAAGGTGATTGATACCTAGCAAGACAACCCATGTTTTATTTAACAGTTTCTTAGCTTTACTTAAGAATTCCAAATACTTAAATATGGGCCTTTCTTTGTCCCCTTGCTTCAGGCCCCAACCATATTATGGCTAGACTAGGAAACGGGCTTGAGGAGGGTACCAATATCAGGTAAAGGAAACACAGAAAAGAGTCAGGGAGTTTCAGAAAGCAGTGCACTAACCACCAAGCTTGGCCCAGGCAGGGGGGCCCTGAGCTCTAGACGAAGACCCCGTGTGCCTCAGTACTTCCTGCCCAGGGAAGGAACACAACACTGCAGGTAGCCAGTATACTCCAGTCGGTTCTGTCCACTTACTCATTCACTCCGCACATGGAGGGGGAGAAATGTGAGTCACAGCATTATGAGCTTTGTAGCAAGCAGGTGAGATGAAGGACAAGAGGAATGAGACAAAGCTTACGTCCCAAGCCTTGGAAGTCCCCTTGGCTTGTGACTGCATGACTTAGAGCTTTCTGAGACAGTTCTCGAACTACTTCTGTGAATAAGAAGAGTGGCGCTTTGAGAGGCAACGGAGAAATTGCTTCCCTGCCCAGACCAGCTGAAGCTACCTTTTGATGTCTGTTACTTGACGTGCACATGGTCTCAAAGGCTCTGTGATGATGCAGTCAGAGCTAAAATGATGAGTCTTCCTGTGCCGTTTTCAAAGGAATCGCTTGAGCTTGTCAGTAGCGGCACACCTCTGCATCTGGAGGTTCTCAGAGCTCATAATTCTTTATGGCAGCAGTGGCTCCTCTCTGCCGGGTGGCTCGATCCAGCTTTGTCATGCCCTCTTTTAAAATGATTGCCCTTTACTGAACAATTGTCTCTGGTAGTGGAATCCAGCCTAGGTACTTAACAAAAAGCAGCATGTGTTCCTCTGCTTACATCAGGTCTTCTCTCATGTGTGAGAAATCCAGTGGTGACAGGTGACCTGTGTCTCTCCGGGGTGTTTCTTAGTAAGCCAATTGTGGCTCACATGAGTTGGTTACCTCTCTACAAGAGAAATTGGTGAGATGATTACTCTAGTAGGTCTAGCTAAGATTGCATCATCTTGGTTGAACTAAAGTTACAAAACCAACAAGATAGGTCACATTTATTTGGCAGCATCATGCCTCGCATGTCAGGAATGTTCATACTGGAGAATAACCACATTATGTCAGAGGATCTCAAATAGGAGTGTGGGTAAGGGTGACTGGGTGCTTCCTCAAGGCGGCAGATGCTTAACCTTCAACCCAGTCCTCCACAAGCGGGACCTCGGGGCTGGCGCTGGGAAACTTCACCTTCTAATTAGCGTCCCAGGTGATTCTGATAGAAGCGAGCAGTGAACTGTGCTGGGGATGTGCTGAGACAGTGGCAGGTCCATCGTTCATGCGGCCTCCACAGGGAGGTGATGGAAGCAAATTTGGGGACATATATATACACACACACACGTATATATATATGTATACATATATACACACACACATATATATGTATACATATATACACACACACATATATATGTATACATATATATACACACACACATATATATGTGTGTATATATATGTATACATATATATGTGTGTGTGTGTATATATATACATGTATATATACATGTGTGTGTATATATATGTGAGTTTTTAAGAGACAAGGTCTCTCTCTGGGTCCCAGAGTCTTGCCCAGGCTGGACTGCAGTGGTTCAGTCACAGGTTTTTATAACTGAAACTCCTGGGCTCATGTGTAGCGGAAGGCTCAAGCAGTCCTTCCTCCTCAGCCTCCTGAGTAGCTGAGATTACAGGCACAAACCACCATGCCCAGCTGTTTTTTTCTGTGTGTGTGAGTGTGTAGAGATGCGGTCTCATGTCTTGATGTTGCCCAGACTGGTCTCAAATTCCTGACCTCAAGTGAGCCTTCCTTCTTGGCCAAAGAACTGGGATTACATGTGTGAATCATCCTACCCAGCCAGAAATCTATATTTTTGAAGTAAAGTGAAAAAAAAGAAGGTTACACTGGATATCCAAGGATTAAGGAATGAAACACATCAAAAAAAGTTTAAATTTGCTATGCTCATTATAAGACTAAAAACAAACAAATCATTATTAGCCACTGTGGTGGGCAGACTCCAGGATGGCCCAGAGTTCCCACCTGCCAGACCCAGGCCTTCAGTCTGTGTGCCCTGAGGAGGGGAATGCTGCCAACACCCTAAGTAAGCTGGAAGTAGGTTCTTCCCCAGGCCAGCCTCAGATGAGACTACAGCCCCCGTAAACACATCAAATCAACTGCAGCCTGTCAGGCCCCAAGCAGAGGACTCAGTCGAGCCATGTTCAGACTCCTGACCCACAGAAACTGTGAGATCAAAAGTGTGGTGTCATACGTTGCTAAGTTTGGAGTAATATGTTATCTAGCAATAGGTAACTAATAACTCATACTTCCACCTTTGGAGAATTCTAAAAAATCATCATTTTTTAAAAAACAAATGGTGGATAGGAGGACAGAATCAAGCATTTATCTACCTTTTCCCTGTGAGTTGTACCTTAGGGCAACAAAACAGTTGATGAAGCCAATTTTCTTACTATGAAAACCTTCCAACTAGTAAGTGAGACAGTAATAATAGAATTATAATATCACTATTTTACTTCCCTTGATCAAGTAATGGCAATGATCATCAATGGCTGCTAATGAAAAAGAAAGAGACAACTGTACATTATACGCCTCCTGAGAGAAGTACCCAGCACCACCTACAAAGCAGCATCACAAATAAATCAACAAATAAATAAACCTGCACCTAAAGCTGATCAAACTTCCAGATTGTACTGCCAATTTGCAGTCAAGACGAGGGATAGGAGTACATAGTGAAAAATACCATAGAGATGCAATTGGTAAAATCCAGGCTGTGGGAAGCTTACCAGGACAAATGACTGACTTCTTTAGCTTGGGGATGAGGTCAGGGAGGGAGAAGAACCTACAGATGAAAGCAGGCTTAAGAGACTTGTCAATAAATTCCAACTTTTCACCTTCTTTGAATTTCAATTCAAACAAATTATTGAAATTGATCACAGAAAAATTAGGATAACATGAACACTCATTGGATATTTAATGATGATTCTCAATGTTTAGGTATGTTAATGCTGTTGGATGATATATTTTAAAATGTTTTTATATCTTCCACAGATATTTTCTGAAACATTTGCAGATGAACTATTATCTTGTCTAGGATTTGTTTCCAAACTGTTGGTGGGGGAATGGTGGGGTGCAGATGCCATAAGATTGACTGTGCATCAAACTTATTGAGTCTGGATGATGGGCACATGAAGCTCATTATGTATTAATCATTATTATATTATTCCCTGGATTTCTATGTGTTTGAAAATGTCCATGATAAAAGGTTTAAATTGCAAGGGAAAAAATGACAAAGGCACTGTCCTATAGAACTAGAGTTTAGCCACTAACCCTCTCTTCCCCCAAAACTTGTTAAATAGAAATTAGTAGAGAAATCAAACTTGCTTTAAGAAATCTTAAGTGACCAACTGCACTAGAAATTTATTACATGGAGAGAGGAGTCACTGAGTCATGGTTTTGGTGTCGAATCAAGTAATGATTGTGCACAGGATTCTCTTCTCTTTGTGGCTCACTTAATTGTTGTGACTTTTATATAATGGCCTGCAGAGTAACAGTGCACCTCCACAAAATCTCAGTTCAGGATAAAGGGAGCCTTTGTTGAAGTGTAAAGGTGTTTTTGAATTTTCCTGTTTTCTTTGGTTTATGCGCTGAGCGCTGATTCCCATGCCTGGTGGCTTGTCACTCCTCGATGAACAGAAACTACCAGAGACAGGAGTGGGCCGAGGGAGTTGGCGGCTGTGAGGTGAGGTCAGGGTCCTGAGGAGGGTGGAGGGTGGAGAAAGAATAAGGAAAGAGGATGTGCTGGTTAACACTGAGAGTTCTGACTGACCCAGAGGGTCTCTATGCTGATTTGCTCCAGATCCCAAGGGAGGTGGCCCTGCCAGCCTGGAACCAGCATCAGGAGTGCCCGTGGGACCATCTGATTGACACTTTGCTCCTCTAGTTTTCTGATCAGATCGTGACTTTTAGCTGTGATTTTGTCCAGGCCTGCTGAAGTCCACTATGGATGCCAGATTCAGGGACCCATTCTGTCCTGCAGTTGACCTTTGTCTCCTGCTCAACCCTGAAGCCCCTGCAGTGTGTACAGGCCCTCGACCCATTCAGCTCCAGCACGGCCTGTCACACCCCTGCAAGCCAGGTGAGGCTGGCTCAGGCTGGTGAGGAAGTGCTTGTGAGGGGAGCCAGGGCTCCACGCCAGGGTAAGAGTAGGACCAGGAACGACGTATTTGGTTATTGACTTTTCCTGCTTCCTGAGCTTTATAACAACGCTGGGAAGAGGGTCCTGTGATCATCTCAATTTACAGACAAATAGACTGGGGTATGTACAGAGCAAGTTTTTGTGCCAAGGCTGTGCTCAAGGTGAGATGACTCTTTGACTTCCCTACCCTGCCTGTGCCGTGACCTCGGGAGCAGAAGGTCCAGCAATGTGGGGCAAGCAGTTGGGGACTGGGGAAAGAGCCAATGTGGTCACCATTCTGCTGGAGGTGGGTCTCCAAGTGTCTCAGCCAGCGTTGCCCTCAAAGATGCTCAGCAAGTTCTTCCACATTAAGAAATTTCAGAGAAACTCCAAGGAGCTTCTCCGGAAAAGAACATCTGGGGAATATCTGGCCTCCATGCACCCAGCCCAGTGCTGGTTGCTAGAAGGCATAGCAACGACCTGTGAGCAGTGGGCTCAGCAAATTATTAACTACAGCTTTTCAGGAAAAGAAAATAACCCGTTTGTATCATTTGCCTCTTTCCGTGGTATGAATACCTCCACCAGGGTCAGCTTCAGCCTCCACATGATGTTGTGGAGCAAGGAGCAGGGAGGAGGTGTGAGCAGCCCACCGCCGAACAGCCGGCTCCACACATGCAGTTAACCTTCAGAGCACAGGTTGGAGTAAAAGTCATCAGGCATGAAGAAGGTTTTAATATTTATTATTTTAAAAAATATAATGTACTTACCTGTAGGTTTACAAAGTTTATTTTTAATAATGAGTGTGTTTAAGAACCAACTTATGAGATTCTTGGAAATTTCACAATCAGCTTTTGCAAATAAGCCTAAGTCAGCCCAGGCTGGCTCCCGTATACCACCAGGAAATCTGGGCAGAGAAGGGGTAGCATGAAAAGAAGTCAGGGTTAACCCTGTTTAACCCTGGTGCTGAGTTACAATGCCTAAGTGTAGAATGATAAAACTTCCAAATGTTAGTGTTGGGGATGCTGGGTAATCACTAGTTCTACCCGTGCAGATAGAATGGAGAAGGATTTCAGTTCCACCGGTCAGCTACGGTCCAAGCCTAATATGGAAGTCCAGTATTTTCTTCTGCTGGTGTGGTGCAGGGTAGGGATTTCAGGAAGTTTGTCAAATTGTTTATTCTATGAGAATCAAGAGCCAGGATATTGTGTCAGCCTTGCCTGTCAGCTGTTGTTTATACCACACTCGGTTCCTGTCTCTCAGCTTCTCTGCAGAGCCAGCTTCGCCTTGCTGGGTGCCCTGCAGTTCTGCTGTCTATGGAGCGCTGCTGACCACACAAACAATCGAACAGAGGCTGTGCTGGGAGGTGCTGGCAAAACCCATGAGAGAAACTAGAAAAACTTATGTTTCACAGACCAAGAGCCTCTTTAGAGTTTCACGCACAGAAGGACCTGCCGTGTGAGCAACAGGGCTGCATGGCCCAGCCTGAGTGCTTTGCTCTAAGTTGGCCTTTGGGGTTGTGCACTGTAGTAACTTAGGGCTGCATTCATCCTGCATGAGGCTGCTTTCCTCCTCTCAAATGTTCCTTGTTTAAAACCCACTTTCAGAAAGACAACTAGATGAGGAATTGGGAATGCTGTGTTATTGCAAAGCTGGCAGCAATTTTAAAATCTTGGAAGAAACTTGTTTCCTCTGTGAGCCTCGGTATTCAAATATACTTGTTTAAGGCATTAAAGCTCTAGCTCGCTGATGCTGTGAGAGTAAAAACGGCAAGATGTGAAAAGATTTGTAACACTCTGTGTGTTAAGACCTAATAGTTACCCTCAGCCTCGGCATTGTCCACATCCACATCATCTGCTTTGACCTGTAGCAGACTTATTGAATCTCCAAAGACCTCATTTTTCTCACCTTGACCTGGTGATACGCCATCACTTGGAAAAACTTTTGTGGGTTACATCAATTTCCAGCAAGCTCATGGCTATTAGGGGGACTCAGCCTTGCGGGGATAATAAGCAAAACAACTTGGAGAGCTCATGGCGCCGTGGGGCCTGCAGGAAGGAAGGTAGCCCAGGTCTTCAGCCCCAGAACTGGCTGCAGGTGAACTATCTGAAGACAGCCAAGTCCAGACTGGATGTCAAGGTCCCAGGACACATGTGGTGGATGATTAGAGACCAGAGTTTGGAGGAGTTATGCCAAATCCCCAGAAGCATGGAAATCCCCCACCTCTCCTGAATGTTACAGGAGTGTGAGCTCCTGGCCCTGCATCTGGTCACTGAGACTCCCACAAATTAATACTGACAAATCCACATCCAAAAAGCCCAGTCATACTTTGTAGCTCTTGTTCATTATTTGTGATTTCAACTATTAGTTTCTCTCCCTGGTTTAAAGAAAAGTGCTTGATGAATTTTGGATAACTGAACACCTGCCATCCCTGGAAGGTACTCCCAAGTCTATGGGAAAGTGAGGTGATAAGAGATCAGGCCAGGCCTAAGTTTGATCTCTTACATTGCAGAGTGTGATAGAGTTAGGGGGTTTGTTTGCATGCTTTTCAGTTGTGATTTTAAAGCCACTTACCTTTTTCTCACCCATAGTCTTGATACTTGATGTGAGGAATAAACAGAAGAAGTCAACCCTGCTGAAGTTACATGGCAGGGCACAGAAGCCAGTGGCTGCGTTATTTTCCAACTGAAAAATCATGATTTATAAATCATTACTATGTGGATTCCACCAAGGATACAAACAAAAAATGATTTAGATAGAGGTGCCTACTCAAACATGCTCAAGCCTAAGTGCAGACATGGACTCACTCATTATTAAAGCTTACCCTGGAAAGAGCCACGTGAATCTTTTTGGCAACAATCATCCCATGCTCCAGCTGGAGGGAACCAGAGACCTTTTGCTTCAGTCTTTCATTTCACAGATGCAAAGAAATCAGATCCAGAAATGTTAAGTGACCTGACCATGTTGAAACATCCGGTTAGCGGCAGAAGCCAAACTAAAATCTAAGAGATGTGTGTGTGTGTGTGTAAGTGTGTGTGAGTGTGGTGTGTGTGCACGTAGGTGCACAGGTGGAAAATCTGTGTGTTTTTCTCCAAATCCTTGATCTTAAGAGAGTCCATTCTAAGAAAATCATCTTAATTACAAAATCAGTGATCTGCATTAATATCATGAAACCATTATTGAAACCAACAGAGTATTGTACCAATTCAACAATAATAGTATGATTAGGTAAACTGTCATGTAACCACATGATGTGCTATGCATAAATTAAATATGTTGGCAATGAGTTTGTGCACACACAAGGCAATGTTTATCTTTAAACATTCAAGTGGGAGAAACCCAAGATTTGAAACTCTTCAGAGTAACCTTAACTATATCTAAAACTTTGCAGAAACCTGTTGACCTGCCTGCAGTGAGCCTCTCTGGGTAGTAGACTATGGATGACACTTTGGTTCCAAAAATATCTCTGTATAAAAACACAATTCCTAAACTGGAAGGAAAATGAGAAGGTGTAACCAGAAACTTGCATGCGGGCTCCTGACCTGGAGCAATTTGGTGACTTTGCCTGTTTTGCAGCTCTGGTCAGCACCTTGGCACGTCCAGGGAACAGAGGTTGCAAGAAGACCTCTTTCTTACAAAGTCAGCAGTTTTGTTCCATGTCGGGCATGAGTTCAGCCACACAAGGACAGCTCTGGGGTTGAAAGTCCCCTTTTCTGGCTTCCTCTGGGGTGCTTTACTGACCTACCTCAGAGACCACGTGTGCTCTTTGGGGCAGGTTCTCAGGCAAACGTCTGCCCCACTCCTTGAGAGAGGAAATTGGCTCCCAGTGCCCTTGACCTTGAATTCCTTTGTGTTTACTTCCCCAAAGCATCTTGAGAATTCACAAGCTTCTAGGCTTTTGCTGTGACCTCCAATGGGTTTAGAATGTACCACTCACCAGAGAGGAGAAGCCAAAGGGTGGACGCAGTGATTCCCAGCCCTGGCCTTGGCGTCCAGTGGGAACCAGGCTGTCACCCCTTGCTTTCTCCTTTACTGAACTTTAGTGTGGCTTGTGGTAGAATGCAGCCAGTTCAGGCTCTGTGACCACCTGCTGAGTAAAGACTGGACCCTCTCCTGAGGTCCAGGCAGGCCATGGGAAATTTGAGTTATGTTCATTAAACAACGGCAATCTCTGCTCTTCATTTTCCTGACTTGGAGGGACTTGCTGGGGCAGGCAACGCGCCCAAGGCATTTGTTAGCAATCACGGTATGTTGTGTGGTGGACTCGGCCGGATATGGGAGGAAGCTGAAGTCCTCCATGCTGCTCAAACCAAGGACACTGCCCACCGCCCCAGGACTGTACAATAATAAACAAATGTTCCACTGAACACTGGGGTGGGAGAAGCAGAAGGTGAAGCTAATTTTAAGTGTCCAGGAACTTACTTGAAACAACCTTGACCCAAACTGCTCTGAAGTTCTCTAGGAAATTGCATCTGCTGTGAGTAGTGGAGTTAAGGCTGTCTAGACCAGGCTGGAGGGATGTAGGCAGAGTGATGGGTGTATGAAAATCCATGGAAGAGAGGGGTGGCAGGACCCTTTACACCCCAGGAGGGCACATGGGAAGGGGGGTCTGTTGGAGAGGAAGCTGGAGAGGTGGCTAGCTGTGGGTGTGGAGTTCAGACCCTCTCCAAGTGCATGTGTGTGTTGGGCCAAGCTGGGAGGGGCAGGCGTGACTTGGGCCAGCTGTCCTCCAAGTGAGCTCCCCATGGTAGCGTCTGCAGCACGGAGGATTTTGTTAGAAATGAAAGTTCCGGCTGGCCAGGCACAGTGGCTCACACCCGTAATCCCAGCACTTTGAGAGCCTGAGGCGGGCAGATCACCTGAGATCAGGAGTTTGAGACCAGCCTGGCCAACATAGCGAAACTCCATCTCTACTAAAAATACAAAAATTAGCTGGACGTGGTGGCATGCACCTGTAATCCCAGTTACTAGGGAGGATGAGGCAGGAAAATTGCTTGAACCTGGGAGGCAGAAGTTGCAGTGAGCTGAGATCTCGCCACTGCACTGCAGCCTGGGCAGCAGAGCAAGGCTCCATCTCAAAACAAACAAACAAACAAATAAATAAATAAAAGTTCCTACCCCTGGATTAATGTCCTGGGGCTGACATAACAAAGTACCACAAACTGTACGGCTTACCACAGCTCTGGAGACTCGAAGTCTGAGACCAAGCTGTCGGCAGGTCTGCGCTCACTCAGAAGCCTCTAGGGAAGGAGACTTCCTTGCTCCTCTCAGCTCCTGGAAACCCAGGTGTCCCCTGGGCTTGTGGCTGCATCACTTCAAGCTCTGTCTCTATCTTCCCGTGGCCGTCTGCCCCCATTATGTGTTTACACTTGTGTCTCTCTTTTCTCTTCTTATGAGGACCTCATTCACACTGGATTAGGGCGCATCCTGAGTGTGCCTGCCTTTGAACTTGGTTACATCTGCAAAGACCCTTTTTCCAAATAAGGTCACATGCACAGCACTGGGGGTTAGGACTGCAACATCTCCTTTTGGGGAAACAAGTCAACTCATAACAAAGTCTGTCCACTGAATGAGAACGCTGGGTTTTAGCGAGCCCTCCAGGTTAAGAAGTGCTGGTCTAGATAAACAGAAAATGTGCTTATGTTTTTCCAATAAATGCTCAGAGCCCAAGGCAACTGAAGAGCATGTCTGTAGTTTGCAACATATAGGGTTACTCAAAGTCAGGCTTGGGACCAGCGAGAGTTGGATACAGAGACGAATGATGTTTTAGCAGCAATGACATTCATGAAGCTTTTTGCTTCATTCCTTGTTATGGTTTGAGATCCCACAGCAAACCTTGAGACAAAGACCTGGATGCAGGTGGTTAACTTGGGAGGTGAGGTGGGGGGAAGGGAGATGGGGAAGGGAGAGGAGCCAGGGCAGATGCTTCCCGAGACTGGTGCTCTGTGGGGAGCTGGAGCACAGTCTTGAAGGGACAGGTATGAAACGCCCAAAAGCTGACCTGCCAGAAACTGCCTCCTGACCCTCACCAGAGGCTGGCTGAGGCTTTTATGCCCTGGCGTTCCCAGCTGCCCTGCACAGGCTGCTGCTCAGGCTGAGGACCGAGAAATGCTGACGCTTGAGGGACTCATGATCAGTGAGGACAGGCTGTGAGCTGAGCTCTGAGCTCGGGGCGAGCCAAGGATGGGAGAGGAGCATCAGTGTCCCCCATCCCATCACCACATTAGAATCCTGCAGGAACTGGCTGGGTTCTTGACGGCATTGTTACTGCCCTGCTCACACATGAGGACCCTGAGACCCAGGGCCACTGGGGTGAGGCGGCGGGGCAGGGCCCCATGTACCTGTCCAAATCCACTTCTAGCTCCCACCGTGCCCCCAGAGACACAAGCCCCATGGGCCGGCACACAGCAAGGGGCTTCGGGGCAGGGTGAAAAAACGGCGAACACACACATTTAAGCCAAAACAGTGAAATGACTCTGGCCCTATCAGCCTCTAAGCTACATCAGTGTCAGATTTTTTAAAACAGAAGAGGAGCTGTGAGGACATCCAGCCCGTGGTCACTCCAAACCTGCCTCCACAGGCAGTTGGGGCCTCCCTGGAGTCCATGGGCTGAATTCCACAGGCAAGCGTTCCTGGGGGTCCTCACCAGTTGACTTGGTCAGCTCGGGCTGTTCTGGCAGCACCACAGGCAGGGGCAAAGGCAGAAATGTGTCTTCTCACAGCTCTGGAGGCTGCAGTTTCAAGATCAAGGTGTGGATAGGCCTGGGTCCTCTGAGCCTCACTCCCTGGCCTGCGGATGCCCCTTTCCTCCCTGCTCCACACATGGTCTTCCCTCTCTGTGTGTCTGCGTCCTCATCTCCTCTTCTCATAAGGACACAGTCCTATTGCATTAGGGTTTCAGCTAGCCCCCAGGGTCTCACTTACCTTACTCACTGCTTTAAAGGACTTTTATCCTACTAAGGTCAAGTTCTGAGGTGTTGGGGTGACAATGTCAACAAATGAATTTTGGGGACACAGTTCAGCCAGTATCACATGATCTGATTTTCTTCCCCAAAACTCTACATGCTACTAGCTATTACTATGCCCATTGTAGAAATTAATGAGATACTCAAAGAAGTGCAGTAACTACAGCAAAATGTCACAGCTCAGATGTGTCCAGCCCCAAAATCCAGAAGACTCGGACAGCTCCTCCCAGCACAGAAGCCAAGACGTCAGCTGTAACAGCTGTGTGGTTCCTGCAGGTGGAGTTTGGCCTTGCCTAGGTCTTTGGAGGCACGACTGCTGTGTCTGGTGGAACTGTGCAGCATGGCTCAGACCCACAAGCTGTGTGATGGCTTATCGTCCCCGTGTAGGTAGGGCATGCTGAGCCAGGCTGACTGGACACCTCTGTTCAGGAAGCGTTACCATCCTACCAGCAAGAGCAGGTGAATAGTTTACATGGTAACCAGCCGGCATGCACGGTTCCCGTGTGTTCATTCATATGTTGAAAAACAAAATAAGACAAAACACTCCTTCCCGGCCCTACTAGCTCCCTGGCTTTTCTAGAATATGTCAAGCACAGGCCACTTCAGAAACTGTGCGTTTACCGCTCCCCCTGCCTGGATGCTCTTTCTCGTGGTGTTGTCCTCATAGCTCACACACTCAGCTTCTGCACGTACTTGCCCCCTCCCCAACATTCCCAGGTCTTACCTCCCTCACCTCCCCATCTTCCTTCATTGCACTGGTCACCTTACAGCTCTACAAGGGCAGAGGCTTGTGTGATGTGTGACTAATCCATCCTTAGTACCTAGAGCAGTCGCTGGAGTATGCAGCTACCTGGTAAACGTACTGCATGAACACATGGTTCAGAGTTCAGCCCTTTCCACATGCATCTGCACCTCTTCCTCAGGCCCCAGAATGCGGCAGGCATTTTATACCTGCCACGGGGGCATGAGGAATAGCAGGCGTTGATTGATGGATGGGCTGCCTTACTCTCTGGTTTCTGCAAATAAAAATAAGAACAATCCAGGTAGACAGGAAAAGCCCTGTTAAATGTCTCCTATGAGCTTGCTGCTGGAATCCTGCAGCTGTTTCAGAGACCTGAAGACATGCATGGCTTTAGCGGCCCCAACAGGCGCAGGACCTGGTGCACAGGCACAAGCCAGGCTGGAGAATAACTCAGAGGGCAGGGAGGATTGAGGACCACCAGCCCTTTGTCCTGTGAGTTGCGTTAGACCAGGAAAGCCGAGAACCACTCCAACAAGTTGAGGAAAACTGTGCCTGTTATTCTACATCCTTTGGAGAGCTTTACATTTATAGCTGTTGGTCATCTCACAGATACTTACTTTCCCTGCCGCCTCAACCTCCTTCCACCATTCTCTGTCCTGATGAAACCAGATGATGTGCGAGCAGGGCAACCTTGACGGGAAATGATGGTCCCAGAGTTCCGTGTAGAGTCTCAGGCTGGGTGCAGAGGCCAGGCAGCCCCCTGTGGGCCTGGGGCGGGCTGGGCACTGGGAAGGAATTGGCATTTGCCATGTACCTGCTCTGTGCTGAGGCACACACAGTTTACACCTAGGGTGCCACTGCATTCTTACATTTTATTTTAACCTTACATTTATTTTAAAGAAACTCAGGCTTGGACAGTGAAAGAGACTTCCTTGTCTATGGGCACACAGTCAGCCAGCAGCAGAACTGAGTTTCTTCCTGTTCCCATATCAGCCCTTCCCCATGCCCTCACAATCTGGAAGCTGTTCTGGAAGCCGCTGACTGCCTCTCGTCCTTGAGCAGACTTCCTGAGGTCGACACGACCTCTCTGGTTCCTGGAGCAAGGAAGGCAGGTGCTTGTGTCTTCAGGCCGAGGATTCTCAGGAACCAAGAGAAGGGATGGTGACTTTGACACTCCTGTTTTCAGAATTGCTCCTTGTTCTTCCCACCGCGTTAGAGAATCAACTGCTGCATCCTCCAGTGGGACCCATCCTGGTGCTGGCAGGTTGCTCCAAGTGTGGGCACTGACACATGCTGGGCAAACCAGTCCTTGAACCAAGAATTCCATTTGCTGAGTCCGAGAGGCCAGGTGCTTTTTAGAGTCTCAACTGTAACCTGTAACATTTGGGCTCTCACAGGCCATATTTCCCACCTCTGTCCTTAAATATGTACTGTAGTCAAAGCAGATATCATTACCATATGCTCTAATTCTCCTGTAACTACTAAACTAAAACATCTACAAATATGGTAAAACAAGACTAGAACACCAGAATGGTTCAATTTAACACACCGATGTAACGCAACAATGAAAGGATAGTTCCCGGCTGACACCAAGTCTCAGCCTTCAGAGCGCCATGGGGCTCACAGTGTAGGTTTGGGGTTTGGTATCTCCACTTCCGAATTACTGGGAAACTCCATTTGCCCAGCAGGTCACTGGGCCCCATGTGGCCTTCATATGGCAAGGAAGTATCATTTAACCAGAAGAACTGCTTCTGAGTCTTTTTTGTCTTTTTGTGGGTTTTGTTTGTTTGTTTGTTTGTTTTTAGACAGAGTCTCCCTCTGTCTCCCAGACTTGAGTGCAGTGGTGAGATCTCTGCTCACTGCAACCTCTGCTTCCTGGGTTCAAGCAATTCTCCTGTCTCAGCCTCCTGAGTAGCAGGGATTACAGGTGCCTGCTACCACACCCAGCTAATTTTTGTATTTTTAGTAGAGACGGGTTTCACCATGTTGGCCAGGCTGATTTTCAACTGCTGACCTCAAATGATCCTCTCACCTCAGCCTCCCAAAGTGCTGGGATTACAGGCGTGAGCCACTGCACCTAGCCATGGTTTTATCTGCCACAAAGAAAACGGTTCTATTTGGCCCTCTAAATGGAAGCACGGGCTCCAAGAAGCCCCGGCCATTCTGAGTTGCGTAGCAGGCCTCCCAGTCTCATAGGCCTCCCAGTCCCACAGGTCTGACTTCTATCTCTTTTTCTTTATTGTCACCCAAAAATGGCCCATACATAACATTCCTGCAGAAAGTTGATTAGCCCAAAGGAGTCGTCTGAAAACCTGAGTTATGTAAAACACTGATCTAGACTTTTAGATTTCTTACTCTTTTTGAGGTTTAATCCTCTTTTTCTTAGCTATCTATGTCACCTGGGAAGTATTGTTTTTAATGCAACATACCATAATAATGAAACCAAAACCATCAACTTGTCTCTACTAATGTAATTTCTTTTCTTTTTTTTTTTTTTTGAGATGGAGTCTTGCTCTGTCACCCAGGCTGGAGTGCAGTGGCCGGATCTCAGCTCACTGCAAGCTCCACCTCTCGGGTTTATGCCATACTCCTGCCTTAGCCTCTGGAGTAGCTGGGACTACAGGCGCCCGCCACCTCGCCCAGCTAGTTTTTTTGTATTTTTTAGTAGAGACGGGGTTTCACCGGGTTAGCCAGGATGGTCTCGATCTCCTGACCTCGTGATCCGCCCGTCTCGGCCTCCCAAAGTGCTGGGATTACAGGCTTGAGCCACCGCGCCCGGCCGTACTAATGTAATTTCAATTTCCAAATGAAAATATATCCAAATTGATAAATTCTTCTCCAATAAATTACTTATATTAATCTCATTAATTTGACTAGAACTCAGTTTTCTTTCAAAAAATGTCTGTATCTTTATTGTTGCATAAGAGTGACTGACTGTAGTCATTTCCCCAAAAGTTTCCCAGAATAAATATCAAAAACTCAGACTAAGTAAAAGTTCTACTTTCAAGTTCCATGAGGTGGTTCTCTTGGCTATGAGCTAATTTATAGTCAGGGCTATGGTACGTCTGAGAACCCACACAGATGTTGCAGCTCTAAACCTGAGAAGCAGCTGCAGTTTCTTTCTCACATGATTACATTTGAAGGTAATATTGTGCAATTTACAAAGAAATGAAAGCTCAGAGATGTTATGCAAGCCTCCCAAGGTCACACAGCAAATTTATAGGTTGGGTCAGGACTCTAGCTTAAGTCTCGGGATTCCTAGGTCAATGTTCTCACCTTGGCTACTTAAAGGCTGGACAGACAGAAGAAAATTATTTTGAACAAGCAGCTTTCCTTATTTCCAAAACCCTGCTGTGCTGCTGGAGCACCCAGGAATGCATGGGAGGCTCACTGGGGATGTAGTTCCTGCCCTTCTTTTAACACCAACTCCACATCTTGAGTCATGGTCATGCCCACTTTCTCTGGCATCACAGGTCTTTAGCAACTTTTTCTACTCACGTACATGTTCATACCGGGGAAATGTTTTCCGTGCATGCGTTAGTCTACATATTTACCTGGAATGTGCCTGTCTTATCTTCTGAAAGCATCATAGCAGGGTGGTGAACAGTGTAGCCTCCAGGGCCCAATGATCTGCTTCAAATCCTGCATCTGCCTCTTAAAAGCTGTGTGACATTAGACAAGTGATTCAAAGTGAATGCCAGGAAAGCCTGGGATCACACTGGTCCCCAGGCTGTGGCTGTCAGCTTCCAAAGGCTCCAGCTTGCCTTTGAGTAGAAGTGTCCAGTTAAGGATGCAAGTGAACATGACTTATCTGGAGAGGACCCAGAAGGCAGCCTTCAGGGGCAGGGCCGTGAAGCAAGGCAGGACGGAAGGAGTCATGAGCTCAGTGGGTGCATGAGCAGGTGGCCTCCACAAACAGCAGGGCTCCATCCTGCTGGGCACCGCTGAGCATGGTCTGGAGCACACCTCAGAGTGGTTCCTGCAAGACAGACCCTCTCCAAGTCAGGCTGCTGCTCTCTGTGTATCATCTCCCTCACTGGCCCATGACTCACCATCTGGCCTTGGGTTTTAGACCCTGGAACTTTTGTCTAGTCTGTCTCTCCTGCTGGCTGTGCATGAGTCACTCAGACCCAATGCTACACAGGGCAAGCTGTACTGAGCTTGGAGCAATCTCAGATCCAGACTGGACCTTTGGAAAATGGGTGACTTTGAACCAGAGACTCACCTCACCGGAGCCAGTTTTTCCATTTGGAAAATAAAGAAATTGGACCAGGTAATCTCTGACTGTAAGAACTGCAAAGCCCACCTTTTTGTTCATATTTCCAAACCCTACTCGTGTGCGTTAGCCCTTCTCTCTCCATTAGTGAGGGTTTTGGCCAACCTTCTGCACTATTTCTGCAGGCATGGGGTGGGGTGAACTTGGCCTGAGCTTCTGCGACTGCATTACCTTCCATCCAGGGGTGGACGCTCTGTGGGGATGCCTTTCCTGGAGAAGGCCACGGTTGAATTCTAGGGCTCAGATCACAGGCACACAGTTTTAATTTCTCAATCATCTTACCTCAGGCATTTTTCTTTCAAAGTTTGGCCTCTCAGAGTCCCTAGAGGTGAGGGGCCTGTGACTTTATTTTGTGCTGGCATTTGAAGAGAACATGAATTATTTAACAATGATCCTGGGAATGTCACTGAAACTACAGGTGAAGGCTCATGGTCAGGCATCTTCTGGGAGCAAAGTGGAAATGACTGGGCTGCACATCCTGGGACAGAGCAGAGGCTGCGGCAACTTCAAAGGACTTTCCATCAAGGAATCTGGTGTTTCGCAGACATGGCTTTGCTTGTTTCCAGGGGTCGTATGAAAAATACTCACCATCGACTGGGCACAAGCACCTGCCCCTCAGAACAGAGGCTGGAGTCGGCTCCAAGCCCTTGCTGAGTTGTAGAGAGCCCTGGAGGAATGGGAACCCTGAGGAGGAGTCAGGAGGCAGGGGACACTCTGGGACAGCAAACAGCAGCTGCTTCCCGCCAGCATGATGTGCCTACCAGGGCACATCAGCCATAACTTCTGAATGCAGTATTCAAGCCATGCCCAGACCTCCCTTGGGCTAAAATTTAATAAAAAATATTCCCTCGCAGTGACTGCATGCCACTCTGTGTTGTACATGGTGGAAGCCAGGGCCTGCCTTGCCCTGGCATGGAGCCTGCAGGCTTTAGGGCAGACATCTTCTGTTGGAGTGGTGGGCAAAGCAGAGGGCACCCTGGCTGCATTAGGTGGGAAGTCCAGTGAGGCAGATGAGGGGCTGGTGTGAATGGCAACTCACTAGAGAAATTAGAAGCAAGAAGCCTGGAGTGAATATATTGTCAGTCTGGAGGCGACCAGCAGAGAGCTAGAGCTCTAACCTGAGCAGGCCCACGGGGAAACGTCCATGAGAGGATAGCAGGGGGATGCCGTGGGAGGGGCAGTCCCTGAGCCCACGCTGCCAGAGGCTTTTCTCAGAACAGCTGCAGCTGGGGTCTGGGCAGGAAGGAGCTCCAAAAGATGTCCCTCAGGCTCTTCACTCTCTTCTCAGGCAGCCAGGGCCCCCTGCTTTGGAAAAATCACCCCACACTCAGTCACACTAGAGTTTAAATGACTTTCTGGGTAAAGAGTAAAATGCCCCAGCCCAGTGAATGAAATTCTATAAGTCATGATGAATGTATCAGCAAAGACCAGCGGGCAGAAGAGTTTGATGCCAGGAGCTTGGCCCTCAAGTCACGCACAGCCCTAGGGAAGAAGCTGGCTTTGGGAACAGATGTTAGAAACTCGCTCATGACTGAGTCTCTGACCAAGAACCCTTTGTTCTTAGGTGTTGCTGTGTAGCAAAACTCCACAGTCCTCAGACACACATCCAACAACATCTGCTTTACTCACAAATATACCATCTGGGCAGGGCTCATGCAAGCTCCTGGATCCCTCAGCCGGCATGTGAGCTGGAGCAGCCAGGGCTCCTCTGGCATCTCTCTCCATCTCCATGTGGTCTCGACATGTGACCTCTGACTGTCAGCTCAACACTGTCACCTGCAGCCCATGCCCCGAGAGAGCGGGCAGAAGTTCCATGCCCTCAATGGCCTGGCCTTGGATGTCATGCAGCGTCACTTCCACCACAGTTTGTTCATTGGAGCAGCACGAAGGTCCCCCGGGGGTATGAAGGACGGGACACAGTCTCTGCTTATGATGGGTGGTGGTGAGGTTCAAGAGGGGCACGTGGGGCCAGAAATACTGCTGGGGCCAGCGTTGAGTAATACCATCTACCACTGCCTTGCTCTCCATTGCCAAAACATAAAACACCTTAAACCCTCCCTGGGTTTTCCCACATGCTGGGCTGGGCCCATGCTCCTTCCTCTCCTTTCAAGAGAGTGGGATTTGTAGGTCTATATGCAAGCACATAACCAGTCTATCATCTCTATACATCATCCCTGACTTGACAGTCATCCCAAAATGTTAGTATTACGGTGCTCGTTTTGAAGATGAGCACACTGAGCTCCCGCAAAGCCAAGTGACTTGCTGGAGGCCACACAGCTAGAGAAGACCTGACCTCCAGCTGTGCGACACCCAAAGCTACACTGTTTGACTCACACGCTTCCTTATTTTGTTCTGTATGAGAAAAAGGGCAGAAGGAGTTATGTGGGGTCGCTCAGGAGACTGAGGGTGCACCAGAATTCTGCAATGGGGGTGGCCTCGCTATTGGGTCCAGGCCTGGAGGAGTTTCCCATGCTTACTCCTGCCCTCAGGCTGAAAATGCTCCTTGAGTGTCCACAGTGCCAGACCCTACTCCAAACTCTGGGGTCCTTCAGGAAAGGAACTAATGCACCCCGACTTCCTGGCCCTGCCCCTCTCCCTCCAGCCTTTTGGGTAGGTCCACCCATGTTAAGTTTCCTTCCTGTGCCTGGAACAATAACACGTTCTGTGCTGAGTGTACAGCCCGAGAAGTCCCAACCATCACAGGCCAGAGTTACAGAAACTGAGGACCTGTTGGGAGGGATGTCTGCCCACCCAGAGCCAAGGTGCTCATTGTCCCCACATCTCCTAGAGCTGGGCTCTGCGCCTCTGCCCTGACCAGGCCTGCCTGCCGCAGCCCAGGCTTACCAGTTGCCAGCCTGCAACCTCCTTGCTCCTGAGCCCACTGCTTCCTTGAATACCGGTGTCAAGGTTTGCTAGAGCCGTTCCATGCTCTTCACATCCCCTAGACCCCAGATGCTGCATGCAATGACATAGAGGAGGTTGGCTGGGACCCTCCTCAGCACCAGATGCACAGATGGATGAGTACCCTTAGGGCTCCCTCAACTCAGCGTGGCTGAGCCTGATTCCCTCCCAATGGTCCACACACACCATGTCCCTCTCTCCTCCACCTCCAACACTTCAGCAAACCCCATGGCCCCCTCCATCCCCAAATGTCCGTTTCTTGCCACCAACACTGTGCCCTCCTCCGCAGACCACCACAGTCCCTTGTCTAGGCTATGGCAGCAGACACCTGATGGTAGCCCAGTTGCCCCTTGCCCTGTGGGGTGTGGCTGCAGAGTGACCCCTTTATCAGTGCAAATCAGATACTAAGGCACCCAAAGTAAGACCTCCCCGGCTCGCTTTATGCTGTAGCAGCCACGCTTCTGTCTTCCCTTGCATGGCCACAATCCAGTCCTCTCCCTGTCCTTTCTTCCCTTGTTTCAGGTCAGCTTTGGGGTGGGGTGGGATGGGGTGGGGTATCTGTAAACTATGTTGAGCCCCAAGCACCTGACCATACACAGGGCAAAGATTGCAGCGTTCTTTCTGGCCTCTGGGCCCCTGATGTCTCCAACCTGAGCCTTGCGAGGGCAAGTTCCAGTTTTTCCAACCTTGCCTCTCTCCGGAGGGGTCCTGCCATGCTTCACAACTGTCCGTTGAAGGACAAGGTTCCCAGAGGCTCTTCCACTGCCTCCTGCTTGGCTAGGGAGAAGCACGCGCTTGGGGAGAAGCATGCATGTGGGGGTAGCTGACAACTTGTTGCCAGCAGGGCACCTGGGCTGGGAGCCCACTGGTTTGTTTTGCTCACCTTCTGCACAGCACAGCTGGTGCAGGGCTGGCACAGGAGAGGCCCTCAGGAGACACTTGCTAATTAAATAATTGACTCCCATGACACTTTGACTCCCATTGACTCCCATGACTCCCATTGACTCCAACTCCTTAGGACACACTCTCTTCTCAACTCCCACCCCCGCCCTCGTCAAAACTGGCTGACTTTGTTTCGATTCTACCAAAGTCAGTCTGGGCTCTGTCCAGCCTCACTCTATCTCCCAGCACAAACATCCTAGACCTCAAGCTCCTTCCTAGAGCACTGTCTTCTCCAGGCTGCCAGGACCTGCTCTGGTTTCCTGTCACCCTGCAGCCCACCCCCACTTCCATCTCTCAAGCTGCCCCTTATCTTGCCAGATGAGGAGGTTCACCCCAGAAATCAGTAGATGAAGAAATAGATACATGAGAAATTTGCCCCAAATCCAAGAAAGCTGACTTTCCTCTAGGAAGTAGCCCCTTGCACCTAGAGGGTGTACAGCGGGCCTTGTTTCTGTCCAGCAGATGGCTCCTGGGTTCCTCCCCTCCTGGCCCCCCGCACGCCCTGCCCCACCCCCAGGACTGCTGTCACCACGCTTTTGTATCCGCGAAAAGATGCCTGCCCAGCACCCTGTGTGTCTTGTGCCTGAGCACGAAGCTGCACTTCCTCGGGCCTCCCAGGTCTGGAACCTGCTGCTGGATGCCTCTTATCTGAATTATGACTCCTCAAGAGATAAGAGCCTTTTTCTTATCAGAAATTCAGGAGTTTGAAGCCTTCTGTATCCTGTATCTCTGGGCTCAGGTCTCTCGAGAAGCAGGAGCCTGTGTCCAGTGGGGAGCACTGCCGCTGAGCCCTGCTAGGCGGTCAGCTGGGGCTGGAGAGCCAGGGCCAGGGGCAGGATGAGGGGGAAGGGGAGGGTGCTGGCCTGGGGGTTCTGCTGTGCTTGCAGGCCTCCACCTGTCCTGGGGAACTGAGCAGAGGTCACGACAGCAGGACAAAGCCCCTTCTGAGAGAAGGATCTGAATCCATTCCTCGCTTCCAGCTTGTTATTATTTTTGCTGTGCTTTTGATGATGCCAGGACTGCCTCTCTACAGACAGCTGATTAGCGACCCTGATGATGACATCTAGGAGGTGTTCATGTGTCAGCTTGAGTACCTATGTGTTCCTGCGGTTTTGGAGCAAGAGTGATTTGAGTTTCAGAGATTTTTACTAATTCTTCTGCCACCACCAGAAAAAAAGATCTTAGCATTTGAGAGTGAGACGTAAACCCAGCTCTGTCTGACTCGAGTCTGTGCCCTAAGCCTGTGCTAAGCCAAGCAGCGCCTGGAGCCAACAATTCGTTAATATGATGAAGCAAGGATGGAAATTGGACAAAATAGTGTGTCTAGTGAATCTAAGAATGAAAAATGATTGCACTCCTACTCTGAGTGCTTTGGAGCACTGCCCAGTTGGGCAAAGGGTCGGCACCTGGGCAGAGGTCCCCACAGCCTGGCAGGAGTGTGGCCAGCCACCCTATGGGCCTCCATCATGCGCAGTGACAGCAGGGCTGTCATGTCACCGTGTGGGAGGGCTTGCAGGTGAAGTGGTCTGGGAGGGGTCCCCTAGACAAAGCCAAGGTTCTGAGAGTTGGCCCGAACACCACTGGATTCCACGGCTGGGGCTTGGGAGAGCCAGACTCAGAGGCAGTGGGGAGTGACAATGTATATACATCACAGTGATCACAACACAGCCCCACACGTGCCTTCCCCACCAACAGCTTGCCGTGTCCGTTCCCTCACATCCCCATCCTAGTCCCAGCACAGAGGCTTCCTCTGCCCTGTGTCTGCAGCGCGGTGCATGTTTACCCAGGATGCCATAGTTCTTCTCCCTTCTCCCATGTCCTCCTCCACACACCTGTCAAGGGCAACCCCAGAGATTTCTCCTCCATGATTTCTAAAGTCAGCGGCAAATCTGTTCCTCTTTAAAATCTCATCACACTGTTCACCACTTCCCCTATAATACAGTTCCGCATGGCCATGTCATACATCCCTGTCATATCTGTCAGCAATTGCTGTATAACCAGCAACCCCAAAACTCAAACAACATTTATTATTATTGCCCCCATGTCGAGGGTCAGATGTGCATTTGCTGATCTCAGCTTGTTCGAGCTGCTACAGTGTTGGGGTTCTGCTCCAGGCAGGCTTGGCTGTAACCACATGTGTACACGTATATTCCGGGCCTCTGCTGCACGTGTCATGTTCACTAAAGAGCTTGGGGTTGGGAGTTGGGGCGGTGGGAGGGCCCAGCAAAGTCACC
>NW_012109953.1:120313-152331 GCF_000951045.1 Mandrillus leucophaeus | reverse complement strand
GCCAGGACTGCCTCTCTACAGACAGCTGATTAGCGACCCTGATGATGACATCTAGGAGGTGTTCATGTGTCAGCTTGAGTACCTATGTGTTCCTGCGGTTTTGGAGCAAGAGTGATTTGAGTTTCAGAGATTTTTACTAATTCTTCTGCCACCACCAGAAAAAAAGATCTTAGCATTTGAGAGTGAGACGTAAACCCAGCTCTGTCTGACTCGAGTCTGTGCCCTAAGCCTGTGCTAAGCCAAGCAGCGCCTGGAGCCAACAATTCGTTAATATGATGAAGCAAGGATGGAAATTGGACAAAATAGTGTGTCTAGTGAATCTAAGAATGAAAAATGATTGCACTCCTACTCTGAGTGCTTTGGAGCACTGCCCAGTTGGGCAAAGGGTCGGCACCTGGGCAGAGGTCCCCACAGCCTGGCAGGAGTGTGGCCAGCCACCCTATGGGCCTCCATCATGCGCAGTGACAGCAGGGCTGTCATGTCACCGTGTGGGAGGGCTTGCAGGTGAAGTGGTCTGGGAGGGGTCCCCTAGACAAAGCCAAGGTTCTGAGAGTTGGCCCGAACACCACTGGATTCCACGGCTGGGGCTTGGGAGAGCCAGACTCAGAGGCAGTGGGGAGTGACAATGTATATACATCACAGTGATCACAACACAGCCCCACACGTGCCTTCCCCACCAACAGCTTGCCGTGTCCGTTCCCTCACATCCCCATCCTAGTCCCAGCACAGAGGCTTCCTCTGCCCTGTGTCTGCAGCGCGGTGCATGTTTACCCAGGATGCCATAGTTCTTCTCCCTTCTCCCATGTCCTCCTCCACACACCTGTCAAGGGCAACCCCAGAGATTTCTCCTCCATGATTTCTAAAGTCAGCGGCAAATCTGTTCCTCTTTAAAATCTCATCACACTGTTCACCACTTCCCCTATAATACAGTTCCGCATGGCCATGTCATACATCCCTGTCATATCTGTCAGCAATTGCTGTATAACCAGCAACCCCAAAACTCAAACAACATTTATTATTATTGCCCCCATGTCGAGGGTCAGATGTGCATTTGCTGATCTCAGCTTGTTCGAGCTGCTACAGTGTTGGGGTTCTGCTCCAGGCAGGCTTGGCTGTAACCACACGTGTACACGTATATTCCGGGCCTCTGCTGCACGTGTCATGTTCACTAAAGAGCTTGGGGTTGGGAGTTGGGGCGGTGGGAGGGCCCAGCAAAGTCACCTGGCGATGGCAGGGACACAGGGAGGAATGTAGAATGGGGCCGATGATGTGACCCGCCACATCTGCAAAGCTGCCATCTCCTTGAGGGGTGGAGAGAGCAACAACTCACTGCACGTGGTGCTTCAGTTCACCATCTCCCCGGGACATTAGGGGTCTCCGTGTTATCTCATTTTGCTCTGGTTTGCATTAGTATTTTATCACTTTGTAAATGAAGCCACTGACACCCGGAGAGGGAAAGTGGCCTGACCAAGGGCCACAGCAGGCGAGTGAAGGAGCCCCACAGTCTGGCAGGAACACAGCCCTGGCTTTCAGACCCACTGACATATTCTCATGGCTTCTGTAACTCACCAGGCATCAGGGTGCAGTCCGCAGACCAGTGCCCCACAGCTGCCGCAGAGTGGGAGCACACCATCAAGTATAAGTTTCTAGAAAGGCTTTTAGACATTATAAGCTACAATGGAAAATAAGTCATCTGTGGATTTTTTGTGATAGATTCCAAAAATTTGAATATTTTGTCTAATTAGGTTTTTGGTTAATTTTATCTTCAAAATTATTCTGCAGTGAGTAAGCCATAGCAAACTGCTTCGTGGGGGAATTGGCATATTCAGAAATGACTGATATTCTTGATTTCAGTTTTTTACCTTGTATGTAGCTTCTCAAGTAAATATCATGTAACGTGATTCCCTGGGAAGGTCCAGTGCATGGCACGCATGGGCCAGAGGCCACTCTCCTCCACCCCGAGACCACACATGTTGACAAGTCCCCAGCATGCCTTGAGGATCAAGGCCAGGGCTGTGCATACTGAGGCGCCTGTGGCCAGTGTCAACAGGAAAAACTAACTCCACCAGTTGTACACATCAGCCAGGTGTGCGGTCATGCATTTCTCAACCCGCGGGGGCTCCTCGGGATGGGATGGAAGATGTGTAGGTAGCTTTTGAAGAAATCGCAGATGGTGTTCCAGAGAGATGGTAGCACCATCCATCTCCGCTGTAGCCTGGGAATAAAACTGTGCAGGTTGCAGGTTCACATCCCATCTTCCATTAAGGAATAAAAAGGAACAAACAACTGATACACACAACATTTGAATCTCAGAATCATTATGCAGAGTGAAATAAGTCAGACACAAGAACACCTGTGTGATTCCAATCACATAGAATGAAAATTAACCTCTAGTGGCAAAAAGTTGGTCAATGGTGGCCTGGGCCCAGGAGTGAGAGGGACTTGTCTGCCAAGGGGCACGGGGAACTTTAGGAGGGAGCGGAGATGCCCTGTGGTGGTGCTGCCAGGGCCCCCAATCACGCACTGTGAATGTACACTTTGTGAGACAAAGTAGTAAACATAGGAAACCACGTTTGCTCATTTCTGCTTGGCAGCAGAATTTCACAAAGCGCCTGTCTAAATAACGACGTGCAGCTCTCCAGAAAGATGCTCTGAAGACCAAACAGGATGGAGCACACGCCCGCCCCGGACTCTTGCCTGAGTCACTATATTCTTTACTGATAAATGACCCTAGACTTGCCTTTTCCTACTTATCTTATCCCCATAAGATAACATCTGATGAGGTCAATGGTTATTGCTCTGTAATTGAATCCATAACCTGACGCACTCTGACACCCAAACTTGACTTTGCACGTACTGGACCTCCCTCCCACCTATATGTCAACTGCAAGCTGAAATACAGAACCTCAGTGGAGGCTGTCCAGGGCTCTACGCTGCAGCCTGTGGTCCTCAGTAAGCTTCTGAAGAAGACGAACTTTAATTCTTTAAAAGCTTGACAATAACTTTAAATTGATACATTTTATTGCCTGTAAATTATCCCTCAATAAAGTTGATAAGGACAAAAAAGCTGTGCTCTGGACACAGAACGAGCAGCTCCTGGGTCATCTTTGCATTCCAGAAGGGGCCTGGTATTTGTGATAGTAGCAATAGCAGTGATGGCTGGAAGCCAGGTCGTGCTTACTTTGCACCAGGCGCTGAGCTGGGCACTGCATGCATTGGAGGAGGGGCACGGCTGCGTGCCAATAGACCTTTATTTACAGTAACAGGCAGTGGGGCAGGGTCGGCCGTGGACTGTGGTTTGCAGACGTCCCAAGTTAAGGCACTCTGGCAGGTATGCCTGGCAGGTCTTGGGAGCTGGGCCTCCAGAGGTTTGTGCTGACAAAAAGGCCAATGATCCCGCCTCCTGGCGTTCTTGGGGATGGATGTGATGGGGAGTGGTGCACAGTGATCAAGCCAGGTAACTGTGACTGAGACACAGGGAAAAGGTGCTTCATTTAAGCAGTGGTGAGGTCAGTCTCCCCTCAGACCCAACTTGCCTTGAGCCAGCTCAGTTCAAGGAACATGCCGCCCTTCCTTCCGCACACTGGAGCATGCAGCCCTGGACCCGCATTTCTCAACAGGAGCAAAAAAGGAAGTCGGGAAGAGAAGCCCAAAACCAGTGAGTGAGGGTTGGGCTTGCAGCATCCCCAAGGGCACCCCAGGGAGAGTGTGGTTAGGACATCTGCAAGATTGCAGTCTAGGGTGACTCAGTGGAGGAACTGTCAAAAGTGCCAGGCTGGGATTCCTCAAGGCCTGTCCTCCCCAGAGCTCCTCCCAGCCACAGATCCGCAAGGGGCCTCCCTTGTGGGTCTCAGTTATACCAGCTTCTCCCCCACAGCACCAACAATCCCGTGAGTTTCCCAGGCAGCAGCAGGCCTCACATCCCCACCAAAAGGGACACCATTGTGATAGCCTGGGCTGCAGAGATGCGTGCTCTGCAGGGACAGCCGTAGGTCTTGGCAGAGACAGAGTGGCTTGGGCTAACCTTGAGCTGGGCCTTTGCCTCCTGGGTTACAAATGAGAAGCTCTGAGGCTGAAGCCAGTGGATGCCGCCCAGGTCTTTCCACTCTCCCCAAGCAAGGCCAGTGCTGAGAAAGCAGCCCCCTGTGTGGGCTTCTGCATTTCTCATTAGGGGGCCAGGAAGGAGGCATTCAGGAGAAAACGCCAAGTCAGAAAAAGGATTCCCCAGGACTGGGGACAAAAGACTCAGAAGGAGGGGAAAGAGGAAGAAAGCTGTAGGGGAAAGGAAGGGAGGGAGATGAGAAAAACGTGGGGGAACACCATTGAAGTTATCTCTAGCAAGCAACACTGGACATTCAGGTCTTCGGTTGCACGGGTTACATTCCAAGGACTCAGTGGCCGCCTGTGGCTGGTAGCTCCTGTACAGGACAATAAGGATACAGAACTCGTCCATCATCACAAAAAGTACTACTGGACAGCACTGGCAAAGCCTAACAACGTGTAAAATTTTACTCAGGACATTAGGGGTTCCTGGCCTTCCGTCCCCACCCCCGGGAGCCTGGTGCCTTGGATTTAGGCTGCCACTCAAACCCATGGTCTCCCCACCTCGTCACTGTGGGCATTTGTGGCCAACCACTCCCTGTGATAGGGGCTGTCCTGGGCACTGTAAGGGTGTTGAGCAACAACCAAAACCTATCAGACATCACCCAGTGTCACCCTGTTGACTGTCACTGCTCTAAATGGAAACAATGTGGCTTTGGGGTGAAAGGGGACCTGGGGGAAGTCCGGATCTGTCTCTAGAGCTTGGGGCTCCCGTGGGCCTGGCAGAGGCTGGGGGTCCAGGGTCTCAGGCTGAGCCTGAGATGTTCCAACAGGAAGGGCCTGCCCGAGGGCCTGGGCTCAGAAACGAAGGGGCAAGAGTACATGCAGAGGGGACTCCTGCCTGGGGAGCTCCAGTCCTGCCTTGCAGAAAGAAGAAAAACTAGAGAGCAGAAGGTCTGGAACACCAGATACAGCAATAGCAGAAGGCAAGGGGATTTAGAGTGATTCGGGCACTAGGATCAGGGCTGATGGGGGAGGGCAGGCAGGGGCGCTCGGGGGTTGCCTTGGTGGAGTTCGGGAAGAGGACTGAGCTCGGGTCAGGGGACAATCAAGAATTCCTGGAGGGCAGCAAGGTAAAGAGGCTAAGCTAAGAGGCAAGGAGGCATCGAAGGAAGGGAAGAGGTGGGGACCAAGGGGATCCCAAGGAGTCAGGATTGAGGGGGCTGCCTGAGTGGGAGGGGCAAGGAGTCTGGGCCATGGGATTCTGAGGAATCTTGCTCCTGAGCCAGGACCAGTGGGAGCCATGAGCCTAAGAAAAGGGGCCCTGATGTGGGGCCAGGCCTGGGCTGGAGATCAGAGCCGGCAGGACTCAGGGAGCAGGATGTGAGCAGAGGGCACAGAGTGCAGGGGAATCTAGGGGCTGTGGGCCACCAAGGGCTGGGGACAGCACATTAAGGCCCTCAGCCTGGCCAGAGCAGAGCAGGGAGGTTTAACTCCAGGTGGAGTGGGCAGAGGTTGGTACTTGGGTCACACAGGCATGGCAGTTAGTACATGTACCCGAAGATGCCTGGAGTGCAGCCTGGGCACTGGAGATCAGAATGGGGGACTTTGGTAATGGGGCATTGGTCAGGGAGGAGCTGGCATTGAGGGGCCACAGGAGAGAGAAACTAGGCAAGGCAGCTTGACCTCGGCCTGCTAGGAATCAGGGGTCCAGGAAAAGGAGGAGTTTGGTGTGAAGATGAGAGGCACGGGCTCCAGGGCACATAGACCTTGTCAAGGGTGGGCCCGTGGCTGTTGAAGGGAGTGCTGTGGATTACTGGACACTGGGCAGGGAGAGCCAGGGTCCAAGACAGCCAGGTTCTGCCTTGACTGGGGCCTAAGTAAGGGTCTGGGGGCCCAAGAGAGGTCTGTAGGCTGGAATTGAGCTGGACAGGCCAGAGTTGTAGGACCTGAAGTCTGGGGAATAGAGACGAGGCTGAGGGAGGGGGAGGCCAAGGGGCCCAGGGGCCCAGGGTTTGGGTTCCATGCACTGCAGATCATCCTGCTGTATGGATAGATGGTGAATGTGTGTGGGGTCTTGGCATGGGCAGTGACACAGCGGGAAGAAGACTGTGAAACCAGTGACAGGGATAGTCACGAGGCCCCCAGCCTGCTCAGCACCTCCCCCCTTTCCTCCGACATCCTGGCTGGCGGCAGCCCCTCTGTCTCATCTCTGCATGGGGCAGGGGGCGGGGGTAGCTTTTTATTATTAACTAATCATCATGAGAACTCCATAAGGAAGACCATATGGTTATCCCCCTTGCACAGAGATGTTGAGTCACTTACCCAAGATCACACAGCTAATCAGCACTGATTCAAACTCAGGCAGCCTAGCTTTGATGCAGCACTAGTTAATCAATAAGCACTTAGGGAACAGGAGGTCAGAAAGTGCAGGTGGGCCCCACCTCTAGCCCTGCTCCATGCTGAGGCCGCTGCCAAGCTGTCTATTCAGAGGCAGCTCCTCCAGTGCTGGCCGATGCTGGCACTCAGCACTCCGTTGCCCCTCAGTGAGCTGATCATGACAGGAGAATGACAGAAAAACAGCCAGGTGATGCCACCCACCACTGTGAGGCTAGTGGTCCCTGTCCCTTAGAGAGGGCAGGCTGTGTTCATGGGAATGCAGAGGCAGCTGCCGTTTCCCACTGGGTGACCCTGGTGGAAATCTGGGAGCTGAGGGTGTGGACTGCCTACACAGAGGCCTCACCTAACACCTCTAATAAAAGCACCCCTCGTGTGCTGGGCACTGACCTGGAAGTTGGAGTGATGCACCTGAGGCACCAGAAATGCTGGCTGCAGTGCAGATGTTAGGACCTGGGTTCAGAAAGCAGACCCCTAAATGAGCTTCTGGGGTCCACGGCTTCTTGTCCATGTGCCCACGGCTTGGTGAGGTCTGGGAGGTCTCCCTGAGGGAGGCAGGACTTGAGTGGGACCGTGAAGGGCAGAGATAAACCTGAAAAGTGGGGACAAGGCAGAGGATGGAGAAATGGAGGGAGGGAAGGCCTCCCGGGGCAGAGTCCTTCTTGGAGGCCCAGAGATGTGCCTTCTCCCTAGTTACCCTCCAGTAAAGGGACTGCAGCACCACAAGAAGACTCAGCAGCACCATCCCTGGCTGCAGAGGGGCCACCCAGCTGCTCACGTTGTCCCCACCCCATTTTCATTCTTTGCCTGACACTGATGTCTCGCATGAAATATTTTTCTTATCTACTTTGATAAGACATGCAGGTCAGAAGAAAATAGTTCTCAAACCAGAGTTGGCCTAAAACACTACACAGGCTGTAAACCACAGATTTCCTTCTGCACACCATCCCTGCTCCCTCTTCCCATCTGACTAGAAGGGAAAGCAGGAACCCCAGAAAGGGGTATTTGTAACACACTTTCAGGATGTTTTTCTGCAAGTGGCCTCAGGCCACACTTCGGGAAACAGACTCAGACCATCAGCACTGGAAGGGAATGATGGAGTTTGGCCAGCCCAGTGTTTCCAACTGTGTGGATGAGACTCCTGCCGGGATGACCCTGGGGGAGGAGGTGAGGGTGAGCGGGTACGTGGGTGCAAGGCCTCTTCTCAACCCAGCCAGGTCAATGTTATGTTTATGTGTTTTTATAGGGGCTTCTGTTAGTATTAGGTATAGGAGGGGTTTAAATGCCTTTAAAAAAACAAAAAAGCTGCAAACCACAAATTTCACCCTACAGTGTCACTTGTGGACAGGCCCAGCCTGGAGTGTGAGCAAGACACAGGGCCTTGATTTGAGCCAGACTGTGGCCTGGGCCATGGGGTTCACCTCTCCTGAGACTCTGGTCCGTAACACCTCCCACCTCGGCCTCCAGGGGAAAACCCATAGGCCCCCCCGCGGTCAGTTCCCTTTCCTAGTCTAGGACTCAGACGGAAGCCGTTTCCCAGTTCCTGACCCAGGCTCAGTCCGCCAAGCATGGTGGGAAAGCAGAGGCACCAAAGACTTGAGAAGTGCCCTCCAGGTGTTTGGGGCATACCTGGGGTAGAGCACGCAGCCTGAGCCCTCTTGAGGCTGCTGAGAGCTGACAGAGTGGGCTCTGCAGGGAGACAGGCACAGTGGGCTTTCCGAGGAGCTGTAGGACAAAGGCAGGTGGGAACGGAGGTCCTGGAACCAGGAACTGAGGAGCAGAAGAGTTTGGAAGCAGTGCAGCCTTCCGGTGGGTGTTTCCGGTAATTCTGAAGTTGGGCCTGGACAGGAGGGATGCATGAGGCTGGGCACCCCCACAGACATTGGGTCTAAAAATACTGGGAATGAGAGTCACATCGGAGGACCCTCCACAGCCCCCGGCACGCATCCAGGCAGTGATGCCTCCAGCTCACACCCTGGGTGGGGGGCAAATGTTAGTATCAACATTGAGCAAGAAAGGCTTTTTTTTTTTTTTTTTTTTTTGCCAAAACTTGCATAAGACTTAGAAAGCTCCAAATGGCTCTTCTTGCATATCCAGTGCTTTTGGCTGCCTGTCACACGCTGTCCCTGAAGTGCCAAAACTGCATGAGAGCGGAGGACAAAACCCAAAGACGGCCACTCTCCAAGTCACCCAACATCCCAGGCTTCACAGTTCACAGGGTTAAAAGCATGTAGCCTTCTAAACACGATTCAAAGGTGTTAGCAAACTCAGAACGTCTAAGTCACAGCAAGATTTTCTTTTATTCCACTTCCTTGCCAAAGATTTCAGTGGAACTAAATAAACCGGACCTCCTAACAGCACAACTAAGTGGAAAAGATTCAGTTATCTTTAGGTTTCTTCAAGCAATATTTGTCAAGCCGCTGTTTTTGGATGATATATTTTCCACAATAAGTCAGTAGATATTCTATTAAAAAAAAATAAGCAAAATGAGTTTGAATGTTTTGTCAAATTATGCTTGAGCATAGCTGTATACTTACCCTGGCTTGGCAATGAAAACATTTATTAGCATATTAAAGGCACTTTAAATAAAGAAACCTGGTTTACTTAAAAGCAATGTTGTCCATTGGAAAACATGGCACATGCTATGGATTGAGTGCCCTGTGTAATCAGTAGAGAGCTCACTCTGTAGGATTTAAGCTATGTTTGAACACTCTAATTTTCTGTATCTTGATCCAGATGTTTGACATCTCAAGAGGCACGGAGGTCGGGTGCAGAGGTTTATGCCTGTAATCCCAGCACTGTGGGAAGCCGAGGCAGGAGAATGGCTTGAGTCTAGGAGTTTTAGACCAGCCTGGGCAACACCCTGAGACCCCATCGCTACAAAATATCAAAAATATCAGCCTGGCATGGTGGCATGTGCCTGTGGTCTCAGTTACGCAGGAGGCTGAGGTGGGAGGATTGTTGGATCCTAGGAGGTTGAGGCTACAATGAGCCATGCTTGCACCACTGCACTCCAGCCTGGGTGACAGAGGAAGACTCTATCTAAAAAAAAATAAAAATTATATTAAAAAATAAAAATAAAATAATAAAAAAAGGGCATGGTGTAGCCTGTGCTATTGAAGGGTTCTTGACCTCTGCCAGCCATTCCTAAAGTCCACTAGAGAATAGCACGATATTCTTTTTCCACCAATTGGTATTTATTTCTGTGATAACTGAAGAATTCAGCCATACAAGCATCACCCGGGTCAGCTGCCATAGGCAGTGACCGTATTTGTGAGGCTTACATGGTGTCCAGGAGCTTAAATTGACCTCAAACCTCAAGAATCTCCTGATAATCTGGCCATGATTAGAACAGGGTTCACAATCCTTTCAGCACGTGAAATGAATGGCCAGGTCTTCAAAAATCCCAAAGACTTCAGCCCAAACAAGCAGCTGCCCTCTTAGACGAGCAGCAGCTCATCCTACCGCGGCCCTTTTCCTTATTTGTGAAGGCCCCGCTTCTTATCGTCATATCATCAGCACGATTATTCTGGGTATTTTCCGGTTATGTGGTTTATGCACTATTTATTTCCTGATTTTTATCTTTTTCTCCAAGAATAACGGCACAGACATCAAGTCAATTTCAGCATGGATTTATTCTGCCTGGAAGGTGGGTCCCAGTCACACTAGTACAGAGGTGACAAAATCATGTGTGTCCAGCAACTAAAGTCTGCAACGCAGTCCCATTTAGTCCTCAGGGAGCTCATATGGCAGAAGAACTTGTTTCCCAGGAGAGGGCCGGGGCCTAGAGCAGGCTGACGGATTGCTCCTCCAGCAGCTGCAGAACTAGGCCTGGGACCGGGGCTCACTCTACCACTCGTCTGCCCTGTCCCCGTTAGCACGTGGCCTCAGAACAGCATTTATGAAGCACTTACCACACGTACCCAGGAAAGGCTGGTGTTCTGCAGTGGCTACCTTACAATTCGGAATGACCTTTGAATAAATCCCTGAAGACGATGAGGCTGGCCGTAGATGTGCAGCCGCTTCGCACCTTAGCGTGTCATCTGTAAAATGAGGTAACAGCAACGTCTGTCTTATGGGTTACTACTGTCAGAATCGAATAAGGTAATTGTAGGTAGCGCCCTGTGCACAGTGTCAGGCCCACCATGAGAGCTGGGAAGGTGTTGGCTTTTAATATTCCTCTTCTTCCTTTCTGTTTTCTGAATTTCTGGGTTTCATATTGAAAAGTGTGGAGGGAGATGTGTTTCTAAGGAGGTAGACAGTCCCTTAAGCTAAAGGTTTTCCTTTGGAGGGCTGGGGGCCAAGAACACGAGAACCTTCTCTATCTGCAGGGCCTGGTCTTGCTTCCACATTCTGGAACCAAGGGCCAGCAGAGAAAGATAGAGACTAACCCCAGCCCCAGGTCCCAGAGGTGGGGGTTCCAGGATCACAGAGCCCCCCAGCCTGGCTCCACCTCTCTCTTTCTCAATGTATGAGCAGCAGCACTGAGGGGACTGGGGCTTCCTCGAATTTTAAAAAGGATTTTTCTAACAATTCCAGGAACTGTGAAGTCAGTGGGGAAGGTCATGGGTGGAGTGAGGTCACGGGCCTAGCTCCAGAAGTGTGCCGACAGATAAGGTGCCTTGGGCCAGGGCTCTCCAGCCTCCAACGCCCAAACGGCTTCCCTTTGGGGCTGTAAAGTTTACAGGAAAGACCAAATGATGAAACTGACAATGGAGGGTGGGTCTCCTCTACACCTCCCACTCCAATAGCTGCCTTTGCCCTAGGGGGGCCCAGACACGTTCATTGGCAGTAAAAGCTTCATCCTCCAGAGCAGAAGGGGAGGCCCAGCGGCTTCTCCCTGAACTTCATCATCCCAGCGAATGCAGGGTGGGGGTATTTAGGACTGTTTTCTAAGGAGCTGCATTAGGATTTCAGCACATTTTTTTCTTTGTTAATTTTGTTTATCTATCAATTCAACTTATTCAGGCTAAGGCCAGAAAGAGATTAACTGGGATTTAGGGAGCATCCGTATCAGTTTATTGTGTTTGTATTATGCAGGCATCATTGATATGATGCAAACTCACTTTAAACGCCCACAGGCATCAGCAGGTGGAGATGGTAAGGTTAGTGCCCTCCACTGGAAGGCACAGACACTGGTTAGGGAGGGAGGAAAGCAGAGCCAGCAGCCAGCTCCTGTGGTGCCGGTTATCAGCCAGTTATCAGATGGGTGCTGTGAGCAACTGACCTCCCTCGCCGTGAGTCTGTTCTGGAAAACTGCGGCCTAACCGAGGCTATCCCGGGGGGCTGTCCCGGGCTCTTCCAGCTGCTCAGAGGGAGGGTTCTCAGATCTTACAGACATAGCTAGGTCATGCTCCCCACGCCAGTCAGGGCAAACAGAACACACTAACAGTGAATAATTCCAAGAGGAGATTAAGAAAACAGTTCTATTAACAATAGCATCAAAAAGAATAAACATATAGAAATAAACTTCACCGGCGAGGAAAAAGACTTGTACACCAAAACATTAAAAAAAAATGAAATAAATTAAAGAAGAAATGAAGAAATTAAAAGATTGCCTTTGTTCATGAATTGGAAGACTTAATATTGTTAATGTGTCAAAACTAACCAGAGCGATCTACAGATGCAATGCAATCTCTATCAAAATCCCAAAGGGATTTGCTGCAGAAGTAGCAAGATACATCCTAAAATTCATATGGAATTTTAAGGGGACCTGGAGAGTCAAACAATCTTGAGAAAAAAAGAACAAAGTTGAAGGACTCAAACTTCCTGATTTCAAATCATATTACAAAGCTACAGTAGGCAAAACACTGTGGTACTGGAATAAAGATAGATATATAGACCAATGGAATGAAATAGGGGGCCCAGAAATACACCCTTGATTTTCAGCAAGAATGTAAGACCATTTAATGAAGAAAGGGTAAATTTTTCAACAGATGGTTTGGGAAAATTGGAAATACATATGCAAAAGCAGGAAGTTAGACCTTACCTCATATCATATAAAAATTAATTCAAATTGATCAGATGCCTAAACATAAGACCTAAAACTATAAAGCTCTTAGAAAAAAACATAGAAGAAAATCTTCATAACATTAGATTTGGCAATGATATAACGCCAAAACCAGGCACTGCAAGAGTAAATATACTAACAGATAAATTGGACTATATCAAAATTGAAATGTTTTGTGCATCAAAGGACAATGAATGATAATAAACAGAGTGAAAAGGCAACCCATTGAATGGGAGAAAATATTACAAATCATGTATCTACTAAGGTGTTAATGTCCAGATTACGTAAAGAACTCCTGCAACTGAACAACAACAAACAACAACAAAACAATTTTTAAAATGTCAAATGACACGAATAGACATTTACAAAGGGCCAATAAGCACATGAAAAGATGTTCAGCGTCACCAGTCATTAGGGAAATGCAAACCACAGCCACACTGAGATACCACCTCACACCCATTAGGATGGCTACTATTAGACAAACAAACAAAAACCAGGAGTCATAAATGTTAATGAGCATGTATGGAAATTGGAACCCTTGAGCACCGTTGGTAGAAATGTAAAATGGTGAAATCACTATGGGAAATAATATAGTGGTTCTTAAAAAAATAAAAATAAATTAGAATAAAAGTAAAAGTAGAATTTCCATTTAATCCAGCAATTCCACTTCTGGGTGTATACCCAAAAGAATTGAAATTAGTGTCTCAAAGAGACATTGGTAACCCCATGTTCATAGCAGCACTACACACCATAGCCAAAGGTGGAGGCAACCCAGATGCCCATCAGCATGTGACTGGTAAACACAATGAGGCACAAACATGCCGTGGAATATTATTCAGCCTTTGTAAGGGAAGAAATTCTGATGCAAGCTACAAGGGTGAACCTTGAACACATTATACTGAGTGAAATAAGCCACTCATGAAAAGGTAAATACTGTGGGATTCCTCTTAAATGAGGCGCTAGAGTTACCAACTCCATAGAGACAGAAAGCAGATGGGCGGCTGGCAGGGCCTGTGGAAAGGGGTAGAAGTTACTGTTTAACGGGCACGGGGTTTCTGTTTTGCAAGATGAAATGAGTTCTAGAGATGGGTTGTACAACAATGTACACTTAATATATATATTGTACAACAATATAACACTACTGAACTGTACACTTAAAAATGGTCATGATGATGAATTTTGTTATGTGTATTTTACCACAGTTTAATTCAAAAAATATAAATACACACAAAATGTCTGCACAGAAACCATATTTTTGAAGGAAATACCCTGTAATGTCAGTGGGTCAGACGTGGGCTGCTGCTCCCAAACCTGGGTGGATTGTGCCCTTTGTGGCCCATCACTGCGGAGGGTGTCAGTGTGAGGAGGAGGAAGAGGGGAGTGGACAGGCTCTGGGCTGCAGGCCCACTGCCCACTGTGGGGCGGAGAGTGCGTCCCTGCTCCTAGGAGAAGGGAAAGCGCGTTACTCATGCACCTAACACATTCACCTTATAGGGGGCCCCTGGACTTGTAGCTTCCCAGGTCTGGTTCATCTAAGGAAAAGCCATTTGTAGGGGCAGAAATGCTCCTAACTTCCTGTTCAGGGTCTCTTAATTCTGTGGACATGAGTTACAGCAAGAGCCATTATGCACTGATTCTGATGTGCAGAGTTCCGCTCTGAGCAAGACTATGCCTATTTTACAGGCTGGAAAGCTGAGACTTCAAGAGGTTAAGAAACCAGCCAGAGGTCCCACAACCAGCGAGCCGCAGAGGTGGACAGAGCCAGGGCTTGGGGTTCTGTTTGGGTTGTTTCTTGCTATTTAACAGACTGCCCTAAATCTCAGTGACTTAACACCCATTTTGTCACCTCTCTGGATTGGGTAGGATGGGGGCTTAGCTGGACACTTCTCCCGCTGTCTTTCTTGGGGTCTCTCCTGTAGTTTAAGTTCGATGGTACAGGAGCCTAGGGTCATCCGGAGGTTAGACCAGGAGGAGGGGCCTTTCTTGTCCTCTCTTGTGGCCTCTCCAGAAGGGTGGCTCAGGGCTCCCGGGAATGAGTGTTCCAGTGAGGAGCAGCAGCAGCTGTGCCCTCTTGCGGGCCGGCGGGAAACAGGCACCATTTACTGGTACTTATTCTGCTGGTTAGGGGTGAGTCAGTGCCCGGCCCAGATTCCACCCGGGAGGGGCCGCACCAGGGCATGAACTCTCGGGGTGTGGCTCTCCAACCCTCTTTTGAAATGTTACCTTGAACACCAGAGCTCACAGCAGAAACCACCAGCCCACTGCGGCAACAGAGGAGCCTGTGTCTGGGGCTGTGGGAACAGGGAAGCTGCACCCAGGGCCCCACCCGCAGGCACCGTTGCTTACCCTGCCTGGTTTACGGGTCAGTGAAGGGAGTGGCTGCACTTCTACTCAGCCCGGTCTTTGTCCCATTACTTTCTCCATTTGTTCTGCTGAAGAGAGCCAGGAGGCAGTGAAGTGGCCCCTCCAAGGTCAAGGCAGCATGCAAACCCCACTTGCCCGCTGAGCCCATCGTTTCTTTTATCACAATGGGTTTCAAGCGGGAAGATTGCCCTGTCCTGAGGACAGCACAGCCAGCTTCATGAGCACTTGACATGAAAACCTCCAGTGGCCTCAGTACCCAGGTGGGTACTCCAGGGCAAAACCAAGGACCATGAAGGTGTTGGGGACGTGCCTGGGCCTCAGCCTGGCAAAGAGCCCAAGAAACACCCTGGTAAACTTTGGGAGTGGGAAAGACTCCACCCAGGGTCTCCGAGAGAAGGAGGTCAATGGGGCAGGGGGTGAAGACAGGATAAATGAAGGAAGGCAAGAAGCCTAAGGGGGAAGGTGGTTTAAGGGCTGAAGCCCAGGGAGAGCCTTGAAGGCCAGGCAGAAGTATTCAGATCCCAGATCCTGTAAATTCTTTCCGACTGGGCTTGGTCCTAGAGGAAGGCTGAGAACAGGCTCTGCTGAGTCTATCTTCACTTTGTCTTTTGCAAGAAAAGTTTTCCTTTTGTGAAAACTGATCATACAGATTGGGCCATTCTTGTCATATCCAACTAAAACACAGTCAAGAATCCAGTGGGCACAATACATTGTTCCAAAAATGTAATTCTCTATAGGCCTGGCAGCTAAAACTCCTGCAGTAGCCTGAAACCAGTTTTATCTAGGACTCCTGAAATGACCTGCTGCAACTCTCACACTAGCTTTGCCCACAGCTGTTACTTCCCAGTCAGAGCTTGCCAGCTACTCAGAACCTCACTAGTGCTAGTGAAATTTCTCAAAGAGTAATGCATAGCATTTCTCCTTTTTATAAAACCTCTGAGCTTCTCTTTGTTCTTCAGAGAGAGCACTTTTGATTCATGCTGGAAACTCTCTCCATCAGTTTGGTTTGCAAACTGATGTTGACATTAAAACCCTCTCTTCTACTACCTAGCCATCCTGGTGGTCCTTTGGATAGCACTTGCTTCATGAGGCTGTACAACGGTCTAATAAGAGGGCAGAGGCAATTCGTGGTGAGCCCTTTATCCCCAGGGGCAGCTCCTGGCAGGACAGGTGCTGGAGGAGGGGGCAGGCTTTCTGTCCTTTTCATTATTTATCCCTTTTGTATTGCCTGCATCTGATACTGAGTTTGGTATCTCAGATTAATATTTCTTTCCATAGTAGCCAAAAAAATCATCTGCCACTGAGTTGGACTGGTTAGAGCACTGCACCCTCCCCTTGCATTTTTAATGATCTGACCAAATAATAATAGTTCCCAAAGAGCCTTTAGAAATCCAGAGAGGCAGGTTTGCAAAATAAATGTTAAAAATGTCAGAACAGGCTTGCAAAATTCACATTACAAACACTACATGCAGCCCCACCTATCAACTGAAGGCACCCGGCTGCTGCAGACATACCAGCCTCACCTGGCTTACCTCGGGTCTCCAATTTACCCATCCATTTGCTGGGCTTCTCAAGCTCTTTGGGACCACCCAGCTGAAACAGAAGCATTGTGTCATCCTGTGTTGTCCCCTGGGTAAGGAGGGAAGCCGGGTTGCTAGAATGACAAGGCATGGGAAAAAGGCCTGACTGCTGAAATATTGTTCATTCTCCAAAAGCTGTCTGAATAAGGATTTTCAGATGCATGAAGTCAAAGGTACCTGCCCTTGTTCAGGGCAACAATATGGGAATGTAAGTCAAGATAAGCAGAGGAAAAGCATAGAACCCTGAGGCCTACGAGGGAGGCCAACAAATATGCTCTGGCATAAGCCAGCAAGGGCAGCTTCTCAAGGAAAGAAATGCCAGCCCTTGACTCTTATGGACCCATTCTCTTTCTGTTGGCCTTAAACACAGAAACTAAGACACATGTTTAGTCAACAATGAGTATACGAACATTAACATCAGACAAGATATTTGAAATTGAGAGTGAGCTAGAAAATAAGACTATTGAGTGTGTGATCATGTTAGACCTTACCTGCTGAAAAATTGCTTTAACAAGGGATTGATTAAGTGGCATTTTAGAATGTAGAAAGCACTTCTCAGCTACAAAGATGATTGCTAGTTTCTTACCTAATCACGAAGAGGCACAGACTGGTATTTTCTCTGTGGCTTTGGCACAGACCACAGTATATTATATACACAGCTCTACACTTAGTTTCTCTCTCTGAACAAGAGTAGAGGGTTGCCTTGTTCTGTTAATGCTTTGGAGTGAGGTTAGCTTTGTGTGTGCACAGGATTTATTCAGCTCTGGCCCCAGTCATTGGATAAAGGGTGTGCTATGATAAACATCTGAGCCTACATGCATGTGTGGACACGTACAGGAAACGTCCCTACATGGGGACGTGTCAGGCACGTGGTGTTGGCATTTTTTACTTCGTGAGATGCTGCCAATCGCCCTCTGTGAAGGTGGTGCTGGTTCACACTGCTCATTCTCACTTCATGGTGTGGGCACGTTGCCTGGTGGGTCCCAACCTGCCGGGTGAGGCAGGAGCATCTCACTGCAGTTTTGAGTGCATTTTTCTCATCTTTCACTGTGTATTAGATGCAGTTATTTTTCTGTTTCTGCCTCTATCCCTTGTCCATTTGCTGTGGAGTTATTGATTTTTTTCATCACAGATTAATAATAATAACATGAAATAAAGAAACTATCCCCTTTGAATTTGATATATGATGCAAATATATTTCACACTATCGCTTTTTAAATTTAAATTTTTTTGTTTTATTAATATGTAGATTATTTCTATTTTGTATGCAGTTAATGCATTAATTTTTTTGGGTTTTGGCTTCTTGTACCTTATTCATACTTCTCTTCTTTATCCCAAAATTAGTTATTTTTCTATTTCTACTACATTTACTTCCAATAAATTTATTATTTCACCTTTAGGGAGCTTATCATTTATATTTAAATGCTAGGTCCTTCCTGGACAAAGCCTGGAGCTCCTCAATCTCAGCTTTGTCTTCATGTTTTGCACGAGCTCTCTGTTTGTGTCTGGTTTATACTCTGCGTGTTGATTTGGATGTGTGTGTTCCTCCTGATTATTTGGACATTGTGAGCTCCATTTCTAGCTCATCCTGTTGTTACTCCTGTAACTCTACTCTTCTATGAGATAATGTACCCATGATTTAGACAGAATTTTAGAAGTACTGCACTTTTTCTACTTCCCTCCATCACCTGATTTTAGTTATGTTATTTTTAAAAATTCTTCTGGTGTTTACATCTGTTCTTTAAATATTAATTGATTTTATCCATTTGAATTGATTCCTTTTGGACCCCGGGAGCAAGTGTGGCATGTCTGAGGTGTTCGGCTTATAACCGGGGGCTTTCATGATTACTTAAAAGGAAAACATTCAAAAATGTATTTTAAAAAATTGTTACACTGGGAAGCATGAGACATTATGGTATAAACAGAGTGACCTCATGTTCTTAGCTAAGCAAGGGAGAGGTCCTCGGGATCAGGTTTTCCAGGATGCAGTGCTAGCCCAGCTTCCCTCCCCGCACCACAGTGACTTTGGGGGCTGTCAGCCACACCCCACTCTGGGTCAGCCTAAGCTGAGTGTCACGCATTGTGGACACGGCTGCAGCCAGCGGTCCTGGGCATGTCCCTCTGCTGACCACTTGACACTCAGTCCTGGTGGCTTTGACTACAGCTTGGTCATGGAGCGGTCCCCATGGCCCTCAGAGCCTCTGAAAGAAGGAATCCAGGAACACTACAGTAAACCAAGGCCCAGCTCTTTGCCAGGGCTGTGCTTCCATAAGTAAGGCACAGGCTGTGAAGTGTTCACCAGGAGGAGAGGTCCTCAAGAGACCCTCTCTGTCCTCTGTCTAGCCTCCTGGGCATCAGTGCCATCAGGTCTCTGGGGACAGCGTGTATCTGTAGATGTTCACTTTGTAAGCCTAATGCCCAGCATCTGTCTCCTGGGCATCTGTGTCCTGGGCATTAGGCTTAGAAAAACAAATGACAGGTGCCTCTGGCCTCTTGGGCCTCACAGGGTTTTGAGAGCAGACACCTAGATAAGTGACAAAAAGTCAAAGCCCCAAAGAGCGGCAACAGGTGCAGGCAGGGGACCCTGACACAGAGACAGTGACTCTGCTTTCAGGGGACACTGAAGAGAGGGGCTGGGATCTGAGGGGAGGTGGAGGGCTGAGCAAGTAGAGATGAGGCAGTGTTAGGGCGGAGCCATTTCTCCAGCCTCCTGCCCACCACCTCACAACTCCAGTTTTTCCCACTTCCCGGTACCTCCTGCTAAAACCCTTTGAGACGGGACACAAGATGAAAGCATTTGCACGGCCTTGGTCAGCTCAGACATCTGGCAAGTCTTGGATTCTCCTTTCATCAAAGCCAATGGATTCTGCATGCAGCAGCTCCTGAGAGCTGGAAACAAAGTGGGAGAATCCCATCTGGAGTAGTGTATTCATTCATGCACATATTCATTCCAAGTGCATTTATCAAGGGCCACGTTGATGTGCTGGAAATATAGGGATGAACAAACCAGACCAAGTCCTCCCCTGCACGGGGTTTACCTTCCAGTGGGGTGGCAGCAAACATGAAATTAAACACAAGAATAGTATCGGGTAGGTAAATGCTATGAACAAAAATGCAAAAAGCCAGAGGCTCAAGGACAGAGGCTGATGTTTTGGGTACAGTGGTTTGGGAAGGCCTCAGGAGTTTACATTTGAGTACTAGGTGTGGCCAACATGTCAAAGGTAATGGGGCAGGTTTGACTGGTCAACCACAAAAGAAGGCCTCTGATAGAACTTAGAGGAAGTAGCAAACATTGCAAGAGGAACTAAGTTTGTCAAATCACAGCCTGTGTAATATCTGGTCACAGAGAGAGTGAGTGGGCCAGGCCTGCATGGATCCTTGAGGAGAGGTCTTAGGCCGGCAGACAGCAGTCCAGGAAACATACCAGAGCAGTGGCCCTGGGTAGGCTCTGGTCCAGCATGGGCTGTGGTGCGACCTGGCCAGGGCAGCTGCCAGCCCCAGGCTAAAGGATGTACAGCAGACGGCTTTCCTGGAAATGCTGCCTCGATCCAGGTCAGGTGCGTGGAGTGAGGCCTAGCGGTGCCGTGAATGCCCACTCCTGCCACCAGCCCAACTCAGTGCAGAAGGGCCCTAGATATGTTTGCTAGACAACAGGGCACCAGGGCATTCTCTTTTCTTCTCATAACATGTATTTCCTGTACTATAGCTTACACTTCAGTAGGTGGCCAAGTCCAAGTGAGCTAAGCATTCTGTGCGGCGGTGATTTTTGATAATTTCTAGTAGCAAATTGAGCCAATAAAATGTGACCACCATGAAGGTAAGAAGGTAATCAGGGTCTTTAGAGCCTTATTCAAGGCTCTAAGGGTTATGAGCCCCACATTTCTGTCACCTGTTAATTGATCAGCCCCTCCTGGGTGGTGGGCTGTCTAATATTCTTTCTTGCCTGTATGTTTCCACATTATTTGAATTTTATATCTAAGCATGTATTGTTTAAAAGGGAAGCTCTTTTCCCAAATGCTAACAGTCCTGATTTTCATAATTATGATGTTCATAATCCCAAAGCAGGAAAAGCAGTCATCGCTGTGCTGAGCACTCGGGAAACCTCAGATGACTCGTCCCCATGGAAAGCAAGCCACTTCCTGCCATGTTAAAGGAGACTGCGCTGACCAAACCCAGCGAATAGTGATATGGGTCTGTCAGCTAGTGTTAGGGATGGTGTAGTTATTTTTTGTGAAGGACACAGGAAGCCAGATAAAAGAGACATTCAGAAGGGAGAGAATTCTGGAAATTCATCACATTTTGGAGATTCCTTAAAATAATAAGCTTGCAATAAAACTATTTTGAATCAGTGAAAGTTTCACTTGTCTTTGGGATTTTTTATCTGGTAAAAGAACAAAAAAAAAATCTCCTAACATCTTTTATTTCATGAGTTGTAGAACCAAGTTTAGCTTTTGTGCAAAGTTGTAAATTTGTATAGAAAGCACATTATTCATGGGGCTAGCATAATTCCATCCAAACCAAAGGACAGGTAGGCAATAAAAATTTAGAAGCTTTGGGTTTCTTAGCAGCTAGTGATGCTGGAGAAATTTCTATTTCCAAGGAAAGAAGGAAGAAAAGGAGGGGGAGAGCAAGGTGAGGAGGGAGGGAAAGAAGGAAAGCAGGAATACAAATGTCTAGATCGATATAATATGTGTGTGCGCATGTATTTATTTGTGTGTGTAGGTATTTATGTGTGCTTGTATTTGTGTATGTGTATTTGTGTGTATGCATATATATATATATATTGTGTGTGTGTGTGTGTGTGTGTGTGTGTATGCATGCATGCATCTTTGTGATGCTGTCCTGGAGTCTGCTGCTGCTCTAGTCTGAACCACACACACTTGCCCTCCTTCCCAGGTGAGAAGCTGGCCTTAGTTGCAGGGCTGGCTGAAGAATGGAGAGAGATTTGATTTGTCAGGTTCATGTCAGACATTGACAAAGTCATCTCTCCTTCTTGTTCATATGATGCCCACTGTATTTCCAGCCTCCTCACCCTGTGGAAGTCCTGCCTGTCCCAGAGCAGGTTTTGCAGGAACTTACCACACAACTCAGCCCTTCAACAAATTTCAGCACCTGGACGGGTAGCTCCGCCTCTCACAGGCTAACTCAACAGAACTGTTGTCCCTACTATCCGTCAGATTTCATGGCCTCCAAGGTCTGGTGAACTTGATCTGAGAACAGACCTCTGCAGGGCTGCAGGCAAGAAGTGAGGTGAGCTATGCCTTTTCCAGTGAGAGTCACCTGCCTGGGTTCCCTGAGTCGGCCAACACCAGCTCTAGTCGATGTAGTGTGGGTCACTCACCTGCCTCCACCTACCTGGAGATGTGCTGGGAAGCACAGTGACCCAGCCCCCATGTCAATTCTCTTCCCTCAAAACAGTGCTGACCACCGCTGGCTCCACAGAACAGATATCCATTGAGATGCTCTGAGGGATGTATGGAGGGTTTCAGAAAATACACTCCCTGGGCTTGGAGGTCTGGCACCCACCCTAGCATGGCTATGGCTCCAAGGAAAGCCCGACCTTGCCTGGGAACCTCTGCCATGTCGCCCTCTTCCCTGGCACTCCATGAAAAATGCAGCTCTCACAGCTCCCAGATGTTCTCTCAGCAGGAGCTGTACAGGTCGGCAGGAGGCAGGAGGCCCAGACTCCTTCTGGACAAGTGTAGGCAGCTCTCTCAGTGGGCTGCTGGGGAAGCCCTGCTGGCTGGTGGAAAGAGTTAAGCCTTTAGGACAGAATCAAGTCCTTCAGATAACCCAGTTCTCCCCAACTTGCGGGGCTGCTCAAGTCAACAAGCTCCCCATACTCAGGGGCCAAGAATGCCAGACGGCAGGCTGTGGGCACTGATGGATCAGGAGACCAAGCCAGTGTTACATGGAGAATGAAAACAGAGCACGACCGAGCGGGCTGGGGTAAGGCCCAGGAAGGCCCATTTCTGCAAACGAAAGAAGAAGTCAGCCCGGTGAGGAAAGCAGCCTGTGCAAAAGCTTGGTTTGTCCAAGTAAAGAGAAGGAGGATGACGAGGCTGCAGTCTTGTGAACCATGGCAGAGGGAATTAGAGCAGCCACATCAGGCAGTGAGAGCCCAGGAAAGGGAGGTCAGGACTTCCATCGGTGTCATGGAGCAAGGCTACTGGGTCTGAATCAGGAATATGAAATCATCTGAATGGTGGTTTACAAAGAAAGAGCTTGCTGGTTGCCTGCAGGGAGGGACTGCAGGAGGAGGATGCTGGATGCAAGTAGGGTGCTTAGGAGGCTTTGTGGCAGGACAAGCCGGGGGACGGCGTGAGGTGTGAGGGTCAGAGTTGAGCTGGAGATAGTCTGCAGACTTGGCATGGAAGACGAGAACTCACAGAGAGAGCACACGCGCTGTATGTATCATCCAGGATGGCAACCGCTCCCAGACGGGCACCGATGGAAACAGTGAGTCAGAGAAAGGGCCAAAACAGTACCCTGAAGCCTGGCCAGGCAGGGTCACTGGGAGCACCCAGGTGGGGTGTGCAATTGTATGATTCATTTGCCCAACACAGCACAATACACGACAGAGAAAGTCAAATCAAAGTCCAAGCAAGAACATTTTGCTTAAGAAAGCAGATGCGAGAAATGTGCCACTTGTTTGTGAAAGTTTTTCATCAAAACAGCTCTCACAGAGATGAGGAGGTTTGATATAAATGAGAAATATGCTTATGAAAAACAGATCTTTAGTGAGTAGTGAGTAGCTATTATCTTATCTATTTAATTATGCATTTAAATGACATATGAAATGATTATATTTTCCTAAACAAGTTTGAATTATATTTTAATTCCCTGAAGAGCAACAAAGTTCATGTGCAATGAGTCAACTGTTTATTCATTCTGATATATGGCCACCTACTACACTGTCTGGCATCTATGGAGAGTTTAACAGATGTTTAATTAATAAGTAAGCATTATTTGGTGAATAGCAGTGCTATTCCAAGATCTTGAGGAAATATTAGAATTGTACAAGATGTGGTCCTTCCTGGAGAATCAGGCTGAACTCAGCTATTCTGCCACTTCTCAGAGGCCAAAACCACTCTATGAGAAGGCTCCCTATCAGAGCCAAATCACCTCTGGGCAGAGCCAAGATAAATCCAGTGCAATCTACATGAAGTTGTCTGTTTAGACCACACAGATCTGCACAATCTTCCCTCAGGATCCTGGTGACATCTGCTGAAATGAATGAAGCAGTCGATTCAAGGGTACCATGCTTCACAGTCATGTTTCTCATCTTTTCGCTGCCGGGATGTGGCGGGTCTCGGGGCAGGGCAGTCTCAGAGGGTCAGTATCTGAGGGCACTATGGATGCGGGGAGAGGGGAAGGTTAAGAATCAGTGAGGAAGGGGCTGGGGGAGGACCTTCCACCCCACCCCACCCCCCAAAAAAAACCCACAGGAGGCAAATCTTTGGTGTGTACTTGCAAATGCCAAAGAGAAACACAAAGGAATGATTTTCTTGTGGAACACTGAAGAAAAATGTCAATCCTGATCTTTCTTCTGCCTCCTGCTTGCCCCCTGCCCTATGAGGCCAAGCAGCCAGCAAGTGGTCAACAGGTGGCCTTTCTGCGTAGAACCATTTCAGATGTTTAAGAGAAATGACATTTTAGGAGTGAAGCAATGAGCTCAACTTTCTGTGACAAACTTCAGGGGTACTTGTTTAAAAGCATATTATTGGTGTTTCACCCACAAAGGTTCCAATTTGGAAGAGCTGAACTGGGCCCAGGAATGTGTATCCTTTGTGTACCCAGGAGGAGGTGTGGGTGGAGATAAGCAGCTCCTTAACTACACTTCAAGCAACAACTGGGGTGTGATCCTGAGGCGTGCCTTCTCCGCCTCCATTGACTTTCTCCTCTCCAAAGGGTCATTGCTGGTGTGACCAGGTCCTCCAGAGGTATTTAAGGTGATCTCATAGCAAAGACCCACGCCCTGGACCCATCCTGCTAGTGATGAATCTGACAGTTTTGAAGATTCTGTGCATAACCGTGTGGAGCCTGAGTGCAAAGGGGCCCAGAGCTATCCCGATTTCTAATCTGGAGCTCTTCTGTCTCTACCAAACTGCTTCTTTATTGAAACTTTACATCCTAAGAGTTTCACTGAATATCAGCAACCCCAAGGCACCTAGAAGCAAGGGATGTCGTGTTTCTGTACTTGGATTAGAAAACAGATGGGGAAGGCAGGAGAGTGTGTGGTGTATTTTAGAAAGACTTTTTAAACGTGATGCAGTCTGAGGAAAATTTGCATTCATGCCAGTAGAGGGCTAGATAGCTTTAAAATTGATCATGTAAATGTATTGGCATAGAAACGTATTCACAATATATTTTAAATGGACAGCTGTGCTAGGGTCAAGTCTTACAATGAGATTCCACTGTTGCACTGCCATACACATACTTACATATGCGCCCAGAAAAACACTGGAAGAAAACCATGTCCTCATGTTAATAGCAATTGTCTCTGGGTGGTGGAGTTTGGGGGAATTGATGCCCTTTTTTCTTTGGTTTTGCCCATCTGTAAGGTAACTTTCCCCCCACAAGTGCATCACTTGTGTCACAATTTACTTTTTTTTTAAATACATGGAAACAACCACAGTCTGTATTTATTCTCTGGTTAAAGTGCTAAGCCTTGGTAATCTAGAATATTCATCTGTCTGAGACTGTACCCCGGGACTCATCTCACCATGACACATTCGGCCTCTTCCCCAACTCAGTTTCAGATTTCATCGGCTGGATTTCTGAGCCCCACTGTGTGATTAATGTCACACGGGTGACAAGGCATGACTTATAGGCACGAAGAAAGCAGCAGCAGTGTGTGCAGGCCGGGAAGTTGCCACAGTCCTCACTCAGGGCTTCACGCACGCCAGGGCAGTCCTGGGTCAATGGTCTCTTTCCCCTCCTCCCGTTGGATAGATGAAGCAGGCCTGAGCAGGAAGGTGGTGGTTCCGTGGGGAATCTTCAGTGACTAGAGTATGTTGTAAGGATGGTGAATCGTCACTTGGCCAGTCAGGGTTTGGCAGTCAAGACAAAGAACAGTGTCTGGACTCACAGCATGAGACACTGCTGGATTTCAGTCTTCGGAGCAGTTGAGAACAGGGAGCTTCTGTGAATTTCTATTCCTGTCGCCTGTCACTGTGAACAGTACTGCTGGTCAGTAAATGTTTACGAAACCACTGAAAAACCAAGAAAGTGACTTCAGTTGAACTCTCTGCCTGCTGTGTTCACTTCATTTGCAACATGCGTGACTAACAGTTACCCCTTCTCTTGAATACTTCCAGAAGTGTGACACTTACCGCCTCGTGAGGAAAGGCACTGTGACTTTGGTCAATGATATCTGTTAGAAAGATCTTTTCCTGTATTTAGAAGACTGATTCTCATACCTGAGCATGTATGAGAATCAGTGGGTTTGAGGTGGGCCCAAGAATTTCCCTCTCTAATTAGTTTCCAGAAGATGCTGATGTGGCAGCTTCTAGCACAGCGCTTGGAAATCCATGAGTTTTCAAGAGGACAATCTAAAGTGTCCCTTTGTTTGCCTTTAGTTCACCTCATTCTCAAGTCCTATGGGGATGGCACAGAGAACCACAAACAAAACAACACACACACTCACACACACACACAGAGCACCCTTGTCCCTAGCTTTATTCTCTGGGATACACAGGACAAGTTCCTCCCTGTTCTATGTGCAACTTTTATAATATGTGGATGTGGCTTTCACATCTTCTTAGTCCCTCTTTCTTTATCAGATTTTTTACAAAACAAATGAGCCAGGAAACCATGGTCTGAAAGGATTCCTGCTCTAGTGAGATCCAAGACCCACAGCGAGGGTCAAGACAGAGGTCTTGCCACAGCCCCGGCTTTCTCCACATGGAGGTCCCAGGAAGGCGGCATAAGCCATTGCCTTGATAATAACCTGCTTTCTAACTTCCAGCCAGTGTGTCCACATTTTCATGCCTTCCAAAGGTTCAGATGAGGATGGTAGTTGTGAGTTTGGGATGAAGTCTTCTGAGTGACTCCTATGGCCCAGACACAGGGACCTGGGGCTGGAGAGAGAGGACCATCCCAGGCTGCAGCAGCCAGCACCTGTGTGGAGGTGCGGGCCTGCGGCTCCCAGCTGTGGTGGACTCAGCTGTTTCCTGACAGCACCCTTCCCTGCACCTACACCATGACATCCTCCTCCTCAGCCTGAGTGCAGGCACCACCTGAAGAGTATTTGGGGGAAGGCACCAGTGCCCCCAAGGTAGGAGCTAGTGCATATGGCCTCGTCCTTCAGAGGAACAATTCTGAGAGGCAATCTGTGTGCTTCCAAAGGCCCCCAAACATACCCTCTTTGCCTCCTTCCTTCCTGTCTGACTCTTCCTCTTCCTTCTGCTCCCTGGGACCATCTCCCAAACAAACTCAGGTTCTTCTCTCAATCAAAGTTTGCTAAGTGAGTGGTGAGTGAAGAGTCAAATAAATGACTCCACTTAACTCTCCCTCTGATGTGTCAATGTCCTCTAGGAACAAGCCCTTTATAGGAGAACTATAGGCCAGGGCTGAGTGCACTTGGGATGCAGGCTCTCCAGGCGGAACCTATCACCTGTGCGAATTTAAACCTGCTCAGAGCTTAGGACCCAGCTCTGCACAAGATGGGCAGAAATAAAGAAGACTAAACGTTTACATTTCAGGAGTTTATTTATTTACCCTGGCCTGACTCTTCAAAAAGTGACATCAGTGCTACCTTGAGGATTAACCACGGCCATTTTTAGACCAGGTGCTATCATCCTGCCTCTAGCCTCAGATCACCCCTCCTACTCACTGCCAGGAAACGGAGCCTAGACTCTATGTGTGGCGACGATTGGCCTGATTTTCACCTGAGATCTACACTTGAGAAAGCTGATTGAACTCACAGCGTGCCATCCTGCCTAAGATCCTCTTCAGAGATTCTATTTCCCAGAGGGAGGGGATCACTTTCAGCAGTAAGGTTTCTCTCTGGGATATTTCTCTTCATCTGTAGGAACCTTATTTAAAGGCTAGAAAATCTGAGAGAGAAGTGGAAAGAAGAAAGCCGTGTAGCTGTGAAGATGGCCTGGGGCAGGGAGTCCCAAAGCCTGACCCTCCACTGCGCCCCATGCTCCCCAGCAGGCATGGTTAGCCTGTCATGGAACCCTGCACCTGAGCCTGGGCGAGTTCCAGATTCCTCAGCACCCAGACCTCCAAGCTCCTCCTGCCAGGCCACCAGGGCTAGCTCCCGAGAGAATGCACAAGCCTTTTAGTGTATCTGAGAAAACACCTCTGAATCTACTGGTCCAGGGCTTGTACAGGGCACCTCGGGGAGAAGTCTCACAGGTGCTCCCAGAGATCTCAGGGGCACGGAGGGGCTCACCCATGAGGGAAGGGGAGGACTCAGAAAGCTTTGAGGAAAAGGCAGCTCCAAAAAGGGTGAGGGCAGAGTGTGCCCTGAGGCCCCCAGCAGGCAAGCAGGTGACTGGAGAAGCAGCCAGTTCTGGTGCCTGCATGCCAGGCTTGTATGCCAGGGCTGGGCTGCCTGAGGTGCACAATGCCACTGGGCTGGCACCATCAGCAGGGTGCTGCCCCTCACACTCAGGGCAGGCCTTGAAGCTGACAGAGGGATGGGGCAGTGCCCATCGCTTTCCTGCCACTGGAGTGTGACCTCCTGGTGCCCTGACAGCCAATGGGTGGCAGGTGCCTGCCCCACTTCCCACAGGCTGCGCCAGGAGGAAGAGAGGCCCATTCCTGTGAGTAGAGCACAGTGAAGCCACTATATTTTCTGCACAGCACAAGAGACATTCTTCACGGGGTAGAGAGAAGATGCTGCCCTTTCCTCCCCATCAGGCCAGAGTCTTCCCTACTCCCACCTTGGCCCATGGAGGACAAAGGCAGCCCTGAAGCTTCCTGTGGCTCAACCCTTAAAGGCTGCTCAGTTCGAGAAAAAGGATGGTGCTGACCATGAAGGAATCGCACACACACTCCAGGCACCCTGCATCTGCCTTGCTCTCTGCAGTGGCCACTGAGAACTCTTAGGAATTGACCCTCGCTTCTTAGGCACTGGGCATGAGAGAGGGCCCTCCCTTGCTGTGGGGGCCTCCCAAGACCAGGGAAGCTGGGCCTGTGGAGGTCTCCCCTGAAACTCCTTACCCAGCGGGATCATGCCCTGGGCCTTTGTGCCTGCCGGAATCCTGGTGGGTGGAGGAAATCAGTTACCAGCGTGAGAGCTACCTGCCCAGACCCCTGCTGACCTGATCTCACCTTTTGTTTGACCCAGGAACTTACCCTGCCCTTGCTGGGGGTTGGAACTATCACGTATCCTAAGCCAGCAGGAACAGGCAGAATAGTTGGGCTGATTGTGATTGCACTAGCCATGATGCTCGACTTGGCCCAAGGCTTGACTTTGTTTCATCTGTAATAGTCTCCATTATCTCTTGCTGTAAAGTAAGCCACCTCAAAACTTAGTGGCTTAAAACAGCAGTTTATTCTTTCTCACTACCATGGGTTGAGTGTGTGGTCCTTCTGCTGTGCTTGATGTGACTGTGTGGCATCGTCATGGAGGGGCTCACCTGGGGTGTGACACCAAGCACGGCTCACTCAGGCCCAGTGCTTTGGGAAATGACCAGGAGACTATGCTCAGCCAGGACTCTCGGCGTCATCTCAGGGTCTCTGCCTCTCTTCGTGGCCTCTCCATGTGGACTTTTTAATTATACGGCAGCTCAGCACTCCCAGAGCACAAATAGGAGCTCTGTTTGTAGGAGCTATTTGTAGGAGGTGGCCACGCCTTCCATAGGCACAGGCCCAGGGCCCTTCCACCACAGCGTGTGGGTCACGGGCCCGCTCTGACTCACGCAGTGGAGGGCAACAGGGCAGCATGAACACCGAAAGCCATCACTGGATTCTGTGTTTACAGCATCTCAATTCCACAGCAATGCCCGAGTTTCCAGCAAGGAAGCAATGAAGACCCAGCCCAGGCAGCAGGAGACAGCGGTGTTATCAGGGGCCCACTCATTCTGAGGGACCATAAAAATACTAGGAAAAGACCATTTTTCATCTTGACTACTTAACAATCTTACTACAGTTTTATTATAGTCTTAAAGATCCCGGCCAGGGTTTTATCTTTGGGAAATATCTGTTTATGTGCCAAGGGCCACCAAACAGTGTCTGTTGCAAGTGCCTCCTCCTACAGGAAGTAAGTGCCTCCTCCTACAGGAAGCACTGGCATTAGGAACACCCTGTATTTCTCGCCTGCAGCTGCACTGTGTCACTCACTGATGTCATTCTCCTATCTGAAGGGCGCAGGGTCACTCTCCAGCCTGACGTGCTGCGAGGTCACTTAGTTAAGACCAGCTAAAAATAGCAACCGTTGCTCAGAAACACTGGCTCCACGTCATGGACTCACCCTGACGCTTATGCCTCCCCAGGGACAGGGCCGCACGATGGAGGAAGAGCCGACTGAGCCAGCGCCGGCCGCCCTCTGCAAGCACAGGACCTTGTGAGCTGTGAGCTGACTAATAGCTTCAGCATCGAGCTTTGGGGGACATTAATACTTAGCTAATAAGCATTAATCATATCTCACTTAAGTAATGGTTGGGCCAATTACTGTTTTCAATTAAGAATAAAATTTAAGCATTTGGTTCATATATAAGCAATCTTCAGTGAATGGTAAATTATTATTTTGGGGAAAAAAAAAGTAAAATGGACATGTACTTAGAACTAAGCTCATAGCCTTGGGCAGTGTCTGGGATTTCTCTTTGGAAGTTGGGTTAGAAAGAGGATGTGCCTCAGAGCTTATTGACTCCGAGGGATGGGAGGAGACTTCCCCAGGCCCACCACACTGCCACAGTCCCTCTCAAGACATCTTCAAAGGTGGCATCCCAACCTCAGAGTGACAGGAGAAGAATCGGGGACCATGGGCTGCACTGGTTTTCTAGATTGTGTTATAATTTTCATTTCTCCATAGATGAAAAATGTCTATTGTGTTCATCTTGAAGGCTATGTTAGAATTAGAATGCTATTAAAATTTTTATGGATAACCTAAAAAAAATTGCAATGATGAACATAACTACCTCCTAGAAATTGTGTTTGTTTCTTCCTTTAAAGTGAAAAAATATTACCTGTTGCTACTCTGTTCACCGTTAGCCTTCAACGTGAATGGTGCAAAGCATTTTCAGTGTTAAGAGGGTTAAAATGGTCTTTTAGGAACAGTTTAGACATTAGCAGTATGCCTTCCTTATTCTATCACCGTATTAGGAGAAAGAAGCAGAGCCCCCACCCCAAGCCTGCATTCTGTCCACTCCCAGTTGGCATCAGACAGAAAACTGTGAAGGTCCTCAGTGCTTCAGGTGAATCAGGGTTGACATCAGCTCTGAACTTCCCTTCTTCCACCCAGGTCTGACAGAGGACAGGTGAGCAAATCCCCTCAAAGCAAGTCAGACAGAGCCTGGCACCGCAAGATCAGGGGAGAGGTCTTCAGAAACAGCAGGCTGACGTTCTCCCCTTCCCAGAGGACAAAAGGGCCTCTTATTGAGAAACAGTTCCACTGTCAACGGACAGTTTCCCGGCGCTCAGCCCATGCCCTGAGAGGCCAGAACCCCACTGCAGGCCATGCACCCACATCCACTCCTCAGGTTAGAGGTTGTGCGTGTCTGCTGGGGCTGCTGGGTAGACTGTGTGGCTTCAACTACAGGCCTTGATTTCCTCATAGTCCTGGAGGCCAGAAGCCTGAGGTCCAGGTGCCAGCAGGGTGGGTTTCTTCTGAGGCCTCCCTCCTCGGCTTGCCAATGTCCATCTTCTCTCTGCGTCCTCACAGAGCCCTTCCTGTGTGTCTGGATCCTAATTTCCTCTTATTATTAAAGATAACACTCAGACTGGATTAGGACCCAGCCCAATGACCTCATTTTACCTTAATCACTACTCTAAAGGCCATATCTACAATACAGTCCCATTCTGTGGTACCAGGAGTCCAAGCTTCAATGTAGGAATTTTAGGAGAGACAGAATTTAGTCTCTAACACAGGTTGTCCTATTTAAACCCTTGGACTTGAAAGTGTACTCCTCATCTGAACTGCTGCAGATAAGGATAGGAATTAAGAGACCCAAGGAGGAGCGACTGTTGTATCAGGACAGGCTTGTTGAATTGAAATGAAAAACAGAAATCTGCCCATTGTGCCAGTCCTGTTCCCTCTGGACTCAGCTCCAACAAGGTTTGGAAGGACAAACTCCCAGATGCTGCAAGACAATGAAGTTTAAAAACAAGTCCATTGGTGGCATCTAGATCAGGGTTTCCAATCAGATGCCTGGTCCTCTACGCTTTTCACACCCAGCAGGGAGGACAGAAGGCAGCCCTTTCCTTCCGTGGTCCTCGCCCATTTCACAACAATAGTTCGGAATGTGTTTCTGTGGAAGAAGGTCATAGCCAGCCACAGTGGCTCATGTTTGTAACCCTGTACTTTAGGAGGTGAGGCGGAAGGGTTGCTTGAGCCCGGGAGTTCCAGGTTACAGCAAGCTATGATTGCGCCACTGCACTCCAGCCTGTTTCTGAAAGAGAGAAAGAGAGACGGAAAGAGAAAGAAAGAAAGAGAGAGAGAGAGAGAGAGA
>NW_012109953.1:84584-120008 GCF_000951045.1 Mandrillus leucophaeus | reverse complement strand
GAAAAGAAAAAGAAAAGAAGAAAAGAAAAGAAGGAAAGGAAAGGAGAAAAAAAAGTGTTAGATACAGCTAGGTTCTTCTTCAAACAGTTTGTCCAGTTCCCCTGTTCTTTATCCTCTAAATTCTGAGTAACCACCACCCCGCCCCCTGGCTTTCACTGTGCAGTGACCTGTCTAAACATGCTTAGACATAATAAGTCCCAGTTCACATTCTTTCCCTTTCGTGGGAATAGGTTAGCTTTCTAGTCCCCCCTCAGATGACCCTTTCCTCCTCTTCCTGGCTCTTCTATCACATGCCTACCTTATCTAAGAAAGTTTGAATGTTTAGCCAATAAGGACTATTTCAGATTGTGTGGTCCAACCCCCGTCAATGGGGGAAAGACACAGAGGTAGAATCTCCATTAGGAATAAAAGCCCCTACTCTCCTTTGTTCTGTGTGCTTTTGCAGTCATGATTGTTGCAGGCAGCACCTTTCTGCAGAAGTAAATTTGCCTTGCGGCACAAGACAGGAAGGAAAACAAGGGAAGGGAAGGGAGGGGAGGGGAGGGGAGAGAGAAGAAGAGAGAGTATGAGAGAAAGAGAGAGAGGAAGGAAAGAAGGAAGGAAGGAAGGAAGGAGAGAGAGAGAGAGAAGGAAAGAAAGAAGGAAAGGAAAAGAAAGGAAGGAAGGAAGGAAAGAGAAAGAAGGAAAGAAAGAAGAGAAAGAAAGAAAGAGGAAGGAAGGAGAGAGAAAGAAGGAAAGAAAGCAAGAAAGCAAGAAAGAGAGAGAAAGAAAGAAAGAGAGGAAAGAAAGAGAAAGGAAGGAAGGAGAGAGAAAGAAGGAAGGAAAAAGAAGAAAGGAAGAAAAGAAGGAAGGAAGGAAGAAAGGAAGGAAGGAAGGAAGAAAGGAAGGAAGGAAGGAAGAAAGGAAGGAAGGAAGGAAGGAAGGAAGGAAGGAAGGAAGGTCTTAACACATTGATAATTTTTGTGCTCTTCACTGGACTTTGGACTTTGCAGCCTTAGGGAGACAGAACTCTTTAATTTACACTTTCCCACCAGGCACTGCATGACCAAGAACCTGCCTGCAAAGCCCCCACTCGAGGGAGGGTTTCTTCAAGGAGCTCTCCCCTTTAAGGACCCAGGATTGCTCCTGAGAGTGTCTACTCTGCCATCAGTACCATAAAGATTTCATCAGATGGCAGGGAAAGTGTTCAGTTGGGCACTCTGGGCTGAGGGGTGAGGGTGACAGTAGTGTCATCTGGGTCATTTCCCTGTCCCCCGGCCCTTGCCCCCTGATTGCATGTCATTTGACTCAGGCTGAGCCTGGCAGAAGTCATAGCGGGGTGGAGATGACTCACACTATGTGGTTTTCCAGCTGTTGGGAGCAGTCAGACAGGGTCCTTCTGTCATCAGCAAGGCCATCACCAAATTAGCCAGGGTTGGATGAAAATATGAAAGTCTCAGTCCCATCACTGGACCATGACAGAAGCCTGACCATGTATCCTTGTCGAAATGAAAACCTTTCAAAGAGGTGGTTCTCCACATGTCAGGAGTCACTGATCCTAACAGGGGCATGAGAGCTGAAAGGAAACTTTGACAGTCATTTAATATGACCTCTTCCTTTTTCCCTTTCTTAGCATTTGTCCCAGGTCACCCGGCTGGGTTCGGGGGGTACATAGGCCAGGATCCCAGCTATGACATTAGGAATGCCTGGAGCTGGTGGGTGCTTGGGCAGCAGGGAGATGCTGAGGGTGACATGAGGGTGCACAGCATGGCAGGGCAGCAGAATCATCCCAGAAAGAGAGGACAGCCAATGACATCAAGGAACAGGGGAGGTTGAGGAGCTTTGACAGTGGCCCTGAAAGGTGTATGGAGACCACATTTCAGAACTTTGGCCACAGTGGAATCCCCCAACTGTTTTTGGGGACTGTGGTCAGGGTGATCTGGCTGTGGCACATAGGGCACATAGGGCCACAGCCACGTCATCTGACCACAGTCCCCCAAAACAGTCTCTCCGCATCTCTGCAGGGCCTATCAGCCAAAATTTTAGCGGGCCTCAAGCCCAGAAATCACTGGAATTCAAGGCTCTTAAAAATAATACTTGGCTGGGATACATGACCACATCACATTATTTCTAGTTAAATCAAAAGCTATTAAGGACCATGTCTGTTTTCATTTCATTTATACAGAGATTCTTTGCAGGGGAGGACACCCCCTGGCATCTGGGGCTGAGGGAAGTGCATGTCTTTACAACCTTGAATAAAAGTCATGTAACTCATGGCGGTGCTTCACCTTTTCCCATGGCTGCCCGGGGCTCAGATGTTAACTACATTCTTGAGTCAGCAACCTTCATTAAAGTAGATTTTATCTTATGACTTGTCTTTCTTCTCCTTCAGGGCATGTTGTGTACTTTCAATCTTTATCTTTACGTACCCTAATTTTTCTACTTATTTTATTCTAATTTGTCTTGAGTCTTTTTAGAAAATAGGAAAATATAAATTGCATTGGAAGAATGTTTTAATCCTCTCTTCAAAAACTGTTTCATATACATTATTTAATTTTCCCCAAAGCCCTGTAAACTCCCCTAGTATCTTCTGAATCTTCCAAGGGTTGGGCAATTTTCCCTCCGGTCATTGAGCTGAGTCGATTTCACTGTGCTCTGATTCTCTAAATACTGCTACTCACGTAGGGCAATTCTGTTCAACACGGTGAGCTAGGTCAGCCGTGACTCACAGCACCAAGCCCTTCCAGGGAAGGGAGAGCTGATCTTTCACTCCAATATGCATCCAGATGAGACAACAGGTCCCTGAAGGGCAACTCAGTTCATCTCAAACCTGATGCCCAGAGAAATGCTATTTTTGCTCCCAGTTCCACTCTGTGGTTAGCTGCTCACATCTTCCCATTCTCAGGCAGCCCTGGGTGCAGGCCATAGGTGCCAGGAGGACAAGGGACCTCTCTGCTTTTCCTCTCCATAAACCCATGGCTGAAACCAGTGCTTGGTACTCAGTAGATGATCCATAAATATTTGCTAAATGAGTGTTAATTTGGGCAAGTCATTTCACTTCTCTGAGCCTCCGTCTAAAAAAAGTGGGGAGATTAACTCCCGGCTTCCTCACAGTATCCAAGCAGATTAAATGAGATTCAGAGAAAGCAAAGTGCTTTGCATTGTGCGTCTTTTGTTATTGATAGTCAAAAAATAACAGCTGATGCCCAGAAAAGTGCCTTCCACCCTGCTAACTTGCACCTCCACTGACCCGGAGCATCTTCTAAGAAGATGCCAAAATATTTGCTCTGGGGGAAAGGCACTTGTGCTGATCCAAAGAGATTCAGGAAGGAGGAGTCCTGTATGGCCTCATCTTGCCCTTAGAAACTTCTTCCAGTCCATTTCTCCATGCTGAGGAGGAAGCTCAGGTCAAGACAGCAGTAGAGAAAAGATCAAATGCCCCTATGGGCCTTTTGAATACCTCTGACCCAGCCATGCAGGGATTCACTTTGCTTTCATGCATCACGACGAGGGAGGGTCCATCTCCATCCCCTCTTCAATGGAGGACATCAAGCCACTGGGCCAGAGTCCTCCTCTGATCACTACCCCCCAGCTGTGTTTCATGGGGCAAGAAATCAGGTATTATAATCCTCTAAAAGACACAGAAGGAATTTTAGAAAACATACATTGCACTGGTGCCGACATTTTGGGATAAGTACATAAACATGGCATCCAAGAATTTAAGACAAGCACATTGCATGGGTGTCCAACATTTGCCTTTGGCCATATTTGTGTTTTAAAGAAGAATTGTAACCTAAAAATAGGAATCACACTTTATGTATTATATATTTCACAGAGCTTTATTTTTATATTGAAGGCTGGAAGCTATTAAGCTTCTGTCTCCTTACAAGTGACCGAAGCCTGTGTTTGCAAGTGATTTTTATTCTGCTACTTTGCCCTAGGGCATCATTTCTGCCCCTTGCCACCTGTAAAAGCTGGACTTGAAGACAAGGGTCCCAGCACCTGGTGGAACCGCCCAACAATAAGCACCAGAGTCAGTCACTGGTTCCTTGTACCCCATTTGCAAGCACCCAAAGCAGTTCTTCCCCTCATGTATCATTAGATCTACAGCTAAGCCAAATAGTGAAGGTGAAGACAAAGGAAAGGGCTCAAGATAACATTTCCCTTCCCTGAGTTGAAGTCACTAGTGACCTGGAAAACAGGAAGGGGGTGAGGCCTCCTTTAGGGAGAGGAAATGCAGAGGAAGTGGCGCCTGGGGATGTGGAGCAGGATGGAGCCCACTTGAAGGGTTCCTTAGAAGGAGGCTGGTAGAGCCAGCCTGGGGGTGGGGTGGGTGGGGAGGCTTGGCTGGGGACAGAGAAGGGCAGAACCACTCCCAGGATTGTTTTCCAAGGACAATTTACAGTACCCATTGTTGGCTTTTCCTCTGAGTAATTAGGCACAACATGGGAGCAAGGGATCCTCATCCATCTTGTCACTGGGTTTTAATTTTCTTGGTACTTCAGCTTCCAGCTGCCTTGGCAGATGTTCTGTCCACAAGTTCCAGGAAGTTCAGCAATGCTTCTGCACTGGTTTCAGCCAGAGCTGACACGGTAAGCAGCTTTAATTTGATATGACTGGATGCACTTTGGGGTTGGCTGCAGCAGATGAGAAAAGCATCTCGTTTTATGATTTCTATAGCAGGGTTCATTGTGAAATTTAAAGCAGAGAGGAGACTTATTTCTGTAGCCTGGGTGTGACACCCTTTGAAGCTAGCTGAAGTAAAACGCTTTGCCAAGGAGAGGGGAATGAAAGAGTCAGCATACAGAATAAGACTGGACCTTAATCCATCAGTGAGATAGACACGGCAGCTTAACAGATGAATGAATACATTTCCATGGTGCAATGAATCATTTCCGTTGTCCCCTTAAGAGTACATTTCTGAGATGCACTTCTATAGTGTGTGTGCATGCACCTGTGTATGTGTAACCCAAATAGAAACTGGGCTTCATGTGGTCCAGGCGATACACAGAGTCACTGTCAAAGCAGCACAAGCCTGAAACAAAAGGCATCAGTGGTTAATTTCAGTTTTCACTCAAGTGTCTGAAAGAATGCTAAAGGGAATTCCATTTAAAAACCAGAACAACACTTCTTAAAATTATCTTTCATTTATTTTCTTATTCTTCCAAAACTCGGTAGCCTTTCACTTGAAATGGCAAACATTCACATCACTTCCAGCTTTTGAATCTGTCTTATTTTCATCCTCTGTCTGTGCTTTATCAGCATTTTACATGGACTGAAAAGTTTTCTCCCTGTTTACCCATTACCTGAATTATTCCAAACAAAAGATGGCTCAGAAGCTGATCCAAGAAGCAGGAATCTCCTTCCCTTCCTGTCTCCGCCCACCCTGTCTGTCTGTCCTGCACCCCAGACCTGGCTGGCTAACACCCAGCCCTCCTTAGGAGCAAGCAAGGGAGAGGCTGAGACTCATTCAGAGGTTTCTAGTCCTCTGAATGGGTCCTGAGGCAATGGCCAGGCAATGAAGAGCAGGGGTTCAGAGCAGGGAGAAACTGGATTTTTTTTTTAACCCTGATAGTCTCAGTCTCCCATCCAAGTACCAACCTGGCCAGACCCCGCTGAGCTTCTGAGACCTGCTGAGATCAGGGTGGTGTGGCTCTTGGCAGAAATCTTATTTTCTGTGTCGCTAAATCATGTTGCTGCCCTGGCTCCCAGGCCCAGCTCTGCAGACTTCTGAAAAGAAAAGCCCATATGGACGGGCCACCCAAGGGTGTCTCCGCCGACAGCCCAACTCCCCCCCATCCCCAACACACACACACACACACACGGCAACGTCTCGTTCGCGGGCGTGAGTGTCACCCTCTGGAGTTCTCTGAGACTCTCCCACACTGCACAGTCTGGAATCCAGCCCCGGGTTTCCTCACAAGCCTCGGGGTTGGTGGTGGAACTCACAGGGCCCTTGCTTGTAGAAACTCTCAGACGAGGCTGTACCACCAAGTAAGTGTCCGTGGGGTTTCGGACTGCCTCTGTGCCACTCCTGCCTCTAGTAACCTGGGCTGGCACCTCGAGGTGTGGGCAGAGGGATGGGCTGAGGCGAGACGAGGCAGCAACCTGAGCCCAGGAGGCCCCAGGAGCCAGTCCCAGCTCCCCCAGGAGGCTGGCTTAGGCATGCTGAGGCTCCAACCCCCTAGCCTGCTTTTCGCAAGTCAGGACTGACATTCCGTGCAGACCCAGGGATCCTGACGGAGCTGAGTAAAGTACAATTGTGCAACCTGAAAGTTCTTGAGCCACACTAGCATGCGAGCACAGGAAACTGCTGTGCGAGTGCAGGGCCCTGGAGCAGATCCTCCGCTGTGGAGGGGCGCAGCCGCTGTGGCCCCCGGGCTGAGACGATGGCTCCCCAGCCTTCCTGGCTGTTGGGGGTGGGGCGCAGTCGCTGTGGCCCCAGGCTGAGACGATGGCCTTCCTGGCTGCCTCCCCATTTCCTCCCACACAGGCTCACCACTGCAGTCCCGGACACTCACTGCTGGGCTGGTGCATAGCAGGAACCCAATACATGAGTGTTGAGTGACTGGACAAACCCCAGGCACTGACACCCTCCAACAGGGAACCCCTTCCTCAGGGAGTTCAGCTCGCATTTGCAGAAAGCAGAGTAACATACATGACATTATAGAAAATAGCACAGGAAATGTAAAAATTGGGTTGAGAGTAGCCTTCTGGCATTGAAATGGCTGCAGGTGTGTGGAATGGAACAGCAAGGGCAGCTCCACAGCAGAAAAGGGTCTCAACCTAGGCCCTGGGAGATGGACGTGATTTCCCAGCAGGGAGAAGTGAGGTCAGAGGCCCCTAGCCACAGGGATAGTTGGCACACAGAGGTGTTAACTTTGGGATGAGTGTGGTTGAAGCCAGGGAAGGCCAAGCCCTGGCATCTCACATTCAAAGGAGCAGGTTCTCCTTGGAGCAGCCCCCAACCACCCAGAGCAGGTGGGACCCCCAAGTATTGTCTCTCATGGCACCTTTTTTTTCACTGTGCTCATTACATTTGTGATATAATTCAGAGTAAGTCATGCAATGACGTATTAAATATCTGTCTCCCCACGAGACAGCACACTGCACAAGGGCTGGACCTTAACACTTGGGTTCGCTGAGTACCTGGCGCTGTGCCCAGTATGTTGTAAGGTACTCAGTGACTGCGTCAACACGGACATGAAACCGCCGGGGCAGCTGCTCCACCACCCTTACGCTCACTGCAGACATGGGCTCTGATGAGAGGGCTCCTCTCGAGGCCTAAGAGCGCTCCTGGCTTCCAGGATGCAGGGATAGATGTGTCATCCAGATGGACCCTGGTTGACACCGGACAGAGGGACCGGGGGTTGCACCAGGACTGATGGTAGAAGAACAGCAGAGAGGTGATCTGGGCACCCAGTTCAGAGAGTCCTTCTTGGGGACACCCCCTCTCCTGGAGGAAGCCAATGCTATAAAATTCCCTTAGGGATACCCCAGCTTCTGCTTCCCTGGGTTGGAGGGGCTCCCATCAGGCCCCTCATTCTCTTTGGCTCCCTACTCCCAAAAAGGGAAGATTCTAGCAGCAAGGTCCTATTCTGACTCCAAGATGTAAGTTCCATGCCTTCCACTAGCCAGGCCCTGCACATCCTGAAAATGGGCCATAGGGATCTGGAGCGCTCTGCAGGGTCTCTGCCCAAGACCTGACTGGCCAACCTCCTCTCTCCTCCTCTCTCCCAAGGAGGAAGGAGCTGTCTGAGGAGAGCAGGAGGCAGGTCCAGCTGGCCTTGGGCAGGTGTCCTCATGTACTGGGGACAGAGAGGGGCAGTGCACACAGATAGCAAGCAACCTGCACAGGCCAGCACTCAGTGGCCGCACTTGCCAAGTGGAGTTTTTGCTTCATCTGCAGCCAAGCCTGTGAGCTACAAACAGCATGTGGATGAACACGCTGGGCTTTCACCTTTGGAATCATGGTGAGGGCAGTATCCTCTCTGGAAAAGGGTTACAGTCCCCACTGACCCCCAGGTTGACAGCTGTGAAGGAGGCAACAGTGACACTTCCTACAATCCCAGGCCAGCAGCCCCAGGGAGGGAACATAAAGAGAACCCTGGGAGCTAAAGCTACAACTGCTAAACAGAGCCCTGTGGGCATCAGATTGGGTTCAAAAGGAGATATCTGGAAATGAGACCAGACAGACTGGCAGGGGTGGCCAGGGTGGGAGCATCTCAGGGAGTATCTTCCTACCAGAGCAGGTGCAAAAATCTATTCATTCATTCAACACATAGTGGCCACATGGTCAGATATTGCCATCTACCTTTGGGAAGACAGATGTGAGGATGAGATGGGGCGGTCACAGAAGATCGGCAGAGCAGAGCACAAAACCAAAGAGGAAGCCCCTGCTGCAGCCTGGGGGAGAGCACCTGGCCCTGGACAAGGACGGAGGCAGAATGGTGGACCAAAGAGGCACATGAAAGGTGATGTGAGCAGGACCTGCCAGATGAACTGATGTCCTGAAAATTGCACCTTGATGGCAATTTTAGTTCTTCTCTGCAAAGCCATGTGCCCCAGCCTTGTCCACATGCCAGAATCACCTGGCAAGCTTTGCAAAATGTTGATGCCCAAACTCCAAGCGGAGAGATTCTGGTGTCTTGGGCCTGGGGTGCAGCCTGGACATCTTCATTTAATGCAAGTGATTCATTAATGTGTGACAGTGTTGGAGATCCCTGGCTTGGAGAATCCTAAAATTTTCTCTAACTTTAGCTCAGTTGCACCTGTAGGCAGAGCAGTTGCAGCTGATGACAGGCAAGCTGTGGGAGCAGGAGCTCAGTTAGGTTTTTGGACCTCTGAGGGCCACACCCACCCACCTGTAGATTCTGCAGTATTTGTAGCTTTCTGGGTTCTGCCTCCAGCTTTCTGGGACTGTCTGGTGGCAGAACAGTAAGAAGGAGAGGGAAAGGAAACATAAACCCGGTTGATTCCAAAGTCCCTCCTGGAGAGACAGTGCAACCATAGGCAGATTGGGCTCGAGGGCTGTGCTGAGCTGCAGCTGACTGGGACTGCACAGTAAGCTGCCTGGCGTGCGCCACCGCGGCCGGGGGCCTCTAGTGGGCGCTTCACCTTCCAGAAGTGTGTCCCTTGCCAGGGTTATTTGCGCTCCCGCAGCGCTGAGAACTGGCCAGTCCCCTTCTCTCCCAGACAGAGGGCAGGGCTGCGTGGCGACCTTGGGGGACCTTGGACACTGGCTGCTCCGAGGGTTTTCTGCCAGTTCTATCTATTTGGGATGTGTCCAGGGAAAAGGCCTCTATCAGCTGTGAGAAAGAGAACACACATTCCTGACATATCTGATAAACAAAGATGATTCCTTTATCCACCCCTCTGGCCAAAATGCGCACCTGTAGCCACCCCAGTTGCTCTCCCTCCTCCCATACTCCCTGCCATGTGGCCCTGTCCCCTCCTCGTCCCACTCCATTTTCCACTTCTGTCTCCAGGCCTTTCCTTCTCTCTTCATTTTTCCTCTTTCCTCAGTGTAATTTTCAGCCTCAAAAATAAGCGGTTTTTTTTTTTTTAAGAGGCGTTCCACTCTTGTTGCCCAGGGTAGAGTGCAATGGCACGATCTCGGCTCACTGCTGCCTCTGCCTCCCAGTTCAAGAGATTCTCCAGCCTCAGCCTCCAGAGTAGCTGGGATTATAGGCACATGCCACCATGCCTAGCTAATTTTTGTATTTTTAGTAGAGACAGAGTTTTACCATGTTGGTCAGACTGGTCTCGAACTCCTGACCTCAGGTGATCCACCCATCTTGGCCTCCCAAAGTGCTGGGATTACAGGCTTGAGCCACTGCGCCCAACCAAAAAGCTTTTAAAAATTACTTGTAACTGCCTTTATAGCCCTCTGAGTCTTTGAGGGGAAAGAACTGTGAAGTTTCTCATCAGATCAAATTGTGGGGCGGCCTTTCCCAGAGAGGAGAAATCGCCTCCTGGGGGAGGCTGGGCTCATCTCACGTGGGGAGCGGGGCTGTGGGTCCCACTCTTGGGCAGAGGCCAGCAGACACCATATTTGTTTGGGGAACATGCTCCCACCCTCCCACACCCCAGAGCTGCTTTCCTTCCTCACCCCGGGTGATGCTGTGGCCCAGGAGATGCAGCAGGGCCTCATGGCTCCAGTGGCGGGCTCCTTAGTGCTGAAACTGGAGTGGATCAGGACAAGGTGGCCTCGACCTTTTCTAGTCCACAACATGCAATGACAAAGCCACAGGAGAGGGAGGGGAGCACTGCACAGATGACGCAGGGGCCACTCAGCTTGTAGGTGGATTTCAGTGATAAGTCAGGTCACTGCAGGCTCCTCGAAGAACCTTTCCGGGTTATGGATGAAAATAAGAAGAGAACCAAGAGAATGCATCTCACAATCCTGAAAGCACAGCCCCTGCGGTCATAGGCAAGAGGCAAATGTGACTCTGACCCACCCAGCCTCTGGGGCTTCCTGTACCAGGTTCAGGGTGAGCTGTGTGCTTGGAATCCATCATTAGGAACAGGTGACATTGGTGGCACGTGTGTCCCCTGAGAACCGAGATGTCTGTGTTTAATACATTTCAGAACAACGTCTGGGAACATTACTCTTTCAAATGTACTTAAATTTCTCAGCTTCAACTATGTGGAAATTTTCCCTTATAACCTAAGGATGCCAGATAGGGAACTGAGTTCAGCGTGCATGCCCACCTGACTCTGTTTCACCTCTGGGTACGCAGACACTTTGGGAATTGGAAACGTTCACTCAGGCATTCATGGGCTCTCCATGTGCCAGGCACGCACTGTGGTCGACACTAGGGATGGAGAAACAAATTAAGATAAAGTCCCTGTGCTCAGGGGCATGCGCTCTAGTGGGGGATTCGAATAATGCGCGAGCCTCAGCAAGGAAGGAGCTTAGCTCCAGTGCAGCAGCACATGGGGAAGGTCACAGCATCTGGGGGTAGGCAGGTTCCTTAGGCAGGGCAAAAAAGAGAGTCACCTCTGTGCTAGGACCTGTCCTTACCATGGAACCAGCTGCAAAGACCTCAAGCAGAGCCCTATGGGTGTGGGTGAGGAGGGCAGGGAGTCCAAAGATCCTTAGAGACTGGAGAAGCTGAGTGTGCAAACAAAAGAGAGAAGGTGGGTGTGGCCAAGAGGGGCAATGCTAGGAGTGCCATGGGAGATGCCTGCAGAGAGCCACGCAGGGGCCACATCACAGCATCTCTCGCTGGTGCTGCTGACGCGCCAGTATGGTGACAAGCCACATCCAAGCAAGTGATGAAAGGAGTGAGTTGTTTTGCAAAAACAACTTGCCAGCTCCTCCACAGAAAGTGGATAGGAAAGGGGACACAAACCCATCCATTTACTTAGTCTTCCTTTAACAAAACCCATCCATTTACTTAGTCTTCCCTTAACAAAACGCATCCATTTACTTAGTCTTCCTTTAACGAAACCCATCCATTTACTGATTTCTTCCCTTAACAAAATGTTATTGACAGTCAGCCCAGTTTAGTGATCAACAGGAGTTTGTGAAGATTGGGACCATATCACATATCTCTTGTCAGTTGATTTTTGTATAAGGTGAGAGATGAGGATCTAGTTTTATTATCTTACATGTGGCTAGCCAATTACCCTAGCACACCATTTGTTGAAAATTGTGTCCTTTCCCCACTTTATTTTTTTGTTTGCTTTGTCCAAGATCCGTAAGAATTTGGGTTTATTTCTGGGTTTTCAATTCTGTTCCATTGGTCCATGTGCCTATTTTTATACCAGTACCACACTGTTTTGGTGACTATGGCCTTATAGTATAGTTTGAAATCAGGTAGTGTGATGCCTCGAGATTTGTTCTTTTTTCTTAGTCTTTGCTTTGGCTATGTGGGCTCTTTTTTTGGTTCTATATGAATTTTAGAATTGTTTTTTCTAATTCTGTGAAGAATGATAGTGGTATTTTGATGGGGATTGCACCGAATTTGTAGATTGCTTTTGGCAGTATGGACATTTTCACAATATTGATTCTACCCATCCACGAGCATGGAATGTGTTTCCATTTGTTTGTATCATCTATGATTTTTTTCAGCAGTGTTTTGTAGTTTTCCTTGTAGAGGTCTTTCACCTCCTTGGTTAGGTATATTCCTAAGTTTTTTGTTTTTTATGGCTATTGTAAAAGGGGTTAATTTCCTGATTTGATTCTCTACTTTGTCACTGTTGGTGGATATAAGATCTACTGATTTGTGTACGTTAATCTTGTATCCAGAAACTTCAATGAATTCTTTTATCAGTTCTAGGGGTTTTCTGGAGGAGTCTTTAGGGTTTTCAAGGTAAATGATCATATCATCAGCAAACAGTGACAATTTGACTTCTTCTTTACCGATTTGTATGCCCTTTACTTCTTTCTCTTGTCTGATTGCTCTGGTTAGGACTTCCAGTACTATGCTGAAGAGGAGTGGTGAAAGTGGCATCCTTGTCTTGTTCCAGTTCTTGGAGGGAATGCTTTCAACTCTTGCCCATTCAGTATTATGTTGCCTTTAGGTTTGTCATAGATGGCTTTTATTATATTGAGGTATATCCCTTGTATGCCGATTGTGCTGAGAGTTTTAATCATAAAGCAATGCTGGATTTTGTCAAATGTTTTTTCTGCATCTATTGAGATAATCATATGATTTTTTTTTAAATTTTGTTTATGTGGTGTATTACATTTATTGACTTGCATATGTTAAACCATATCTGCATCCCTCGTATGAAAGTCATTTGATGACTGTGGATTATCTTTTTGACATGTTGTTGGATTTGGTTAGCTAGTATTTTGTTAAAGATTTTAGCATCTATGCTCACCAAGGATATCAGTCTGTAGTTTTCTTTTTTGGTTATGTCTTTTCTTGGTTTTGATATTAGGGTGATGCTGGCTTCATAGAAGGAAGTAGGGGGTTCCCTGTTTATCTTGTGGAATAGTGTCAAAAGGATTGGTATCAATTCTTCTTTGAACATCTGGTAGATTTCTGCTGTGAATCCATCTGGTCCTGGATTTTTATGGTTGGTAATTTTTAAATTACCATTTCAATCTCACTGCTTGTTATTGGTCTATTAAGGGTATCTAATTCTTCCTGATTTAAACTAGGAGGGTTGTATTTTTCCAGGAATTTATACATCTCTTCTAGGTTTTCTAGCTTATGTATGTAAAAGTGTTTATAGTAACCTTGAATGATCTTTTGTATTTCTGTGGTGTCAGTTGTAATATCTCTTATTTTGCTTCTTATTGAGGTTATTTGAATTTTCTCTCTTCTTGGTTAATCTTGCTGATGGTCTATCACTTTTATTTATCTTTTCAACATTTTTTTCTTTGAGAAAAACATATATTCCCCCCTTGATTTGCCATTAGGGAATAATTTCAGGTCTAGGTCATCTTTTATAACTTGCAATATGATTGGGAGAAGTATGTTATTGAGTGGCAAGTGTAATTTTAGTGAAAATATTAGCTAAATCTTTCCTGCAACTAATTCCTTCATGACTTCCACAAACCATCTATGATATGCTTAAACTTTCTGACTTGTCCTGAATATTCTTCTTTTTAACAACCAACCATTCTTTTTAGGACAAGTATTTACCATTCATCCTTATAATCTTTTCTTGATTTCCGCAACCATCAATAACATACTTAAACCTTCTGACTTGTCCTAAACATCTCTTTTCAACAACCAACTATTTTCTTTAAGACAAGTATTTACTATCCAAGATCCTTTGTTATATAAAATCTCTTTCCTTTATAACCTTCTTTTCATAGCCAGGGTGTGACATATTACCAAACCCAATAAAAAGTCCTTGTGGACTCAGTGACAGTAAAATTTTCATGCTTCCTTTTTGTTGGTAACTATTATTCCTGCTATAAGGATAATAATTAAGCAAAATACTATAGCAATGGAAACTCTCTGTCTGATATTCCAGTTAGAAGGTGTCACAGCATATAGTCTCACTGCAAATAGAGTCAGTATCGCAATTCCTGCAAGTGTGGTGTAGTAGATAATTTTCATCTAAATTGCCGAGACACAACATTTCCCTTTTGGGGGTCTATGAAGTTACAAATGCAATCCCATGGATAATTAAAACCTCCTTGCAAATATGCATCAAAAATAAGTTTTAATATCTGACAGCACATCTCGAGGGGAAAAGTAGAAATGACGGAAAGTAAAGGTGGGACTGAGTGGGATGAGTAGCCCTTGCTCATTTATTTGTCCTTTATGATTGTCACCTAAGATCTCCTATTTCTTCAAATTGGTATCCAGGATGTTTATCTGGGCTGTCAAGGGTTGCTCCATCAGCTTTCTAGGCTTTGATTGGAGTATGATGTATCCAGACATTGATACCTGTAACTTTTATCACATTTTGATGAATGTTGTACCTTGATATTCCAGATGAGGTCTCCAATATGAAATGGTTACATTGTCTGGGGTATATACCCTGGGGTTCATATGCACCAGGAAAATTTAGGAAACAGACACACATGAAGAGTTTAGGAGCAGAGGCTTAATAGGCAGAAGAGAAGAGAAAAAGGAACAGCTCTCTCTATATGGAGAGAAAGGTCTCTGAGCAGAAAAGACCCAAAACACATCAAATTTGTAGTGAAGCTTGAGTGGAAGAATGGTGAAACATTGATGCTTTATGAAAATTTCATAGGGACAATGACCCAAAGAAATCAGCAGTTTGCAAATGGATAACTCATTTAAGAACAGACAAGACAATGCTGAAAATGAAGCCCGTGATAGTAAAGCATCCAACATTAATTTGTGAGAAAAATATTCATCTTTTTCACGTCCTAACTGAAGAGGACCAATGATTAACTGCACAAAAATACTCAACACAGTAGACACCTCAATTAGTTTAGTTTACAAAATTCTGTCTGAAAAATTAAAGTTGAGTAAATTTTCTACTCAGTGGGTGCCAAAACTCTTGCACCCAGATCAGCAGCAAACAACAACAGAGGTTTTCATGGAAATTCTAATCAAATGGGATCTCCATCCTGAAGCATTTCTTCAAAGGGTTATTACAGGACATGAAATATGGCTCTACCAGTACAATCTTGAAGATGAATCACAATCTACCAAAACGGCTACCAGAAGATGGAGGGGATCCAGTCAAAGCAAAAGTGGACCAATGTAGAGCAAAAGTCATGGCAATAGTTTTTGAGATGCTCAAGGCATTTCGCTTTTTGACTTTCTGGAGGGCCAGAGAATTATAACATTTACTTATTATAAGAGTATTTTGAGAAAGTTAGCCAAAGCTTTAGCAGAAAAATGCCTAAGAAAACTTCATGAGAGAGCCCTTATCCACCATGACAATGGTCCTGCCCATTTCTCTCAGTAAACAAGGGCAATTTTGCCACAGCTTCAGTGGGAAATCATTAGGCACTCACTTCACAGGCCTAGTTTGGCTCCTCTTACTTCTTTTTTTTCTAATATTAAAAAATCTTTAAAGGGCACCAATTTTTTCGGTTAATTATGTTTTAAAAACCTGATTAACATGGTTAAATTCCCAGGACCCTCAGTTTTTTTAGGGATGGACTGAACAGCTTGTATCACTGGTTTCAAAAGTTTCTTCATCTTGCTTATGTTGAGAAATAAATTTTTATCTTTAATTCCATTTTATCACAATATTTTCGAAATCCTCTTTTACTTGGCTTGGGTACCTGGGGCACAAAATAGACAATGCACAATTTCCTGGGGCATCGATGTTATTATTCAATAATAAAACAAAGGTATCTGTATTAGTTAACTAGTTTGTTCAGCAACAAAGTTGCAAAGACTGGGTGGCTTAAATAGCAGACATTTATTTTCTCCTAGTTCTGGAGGCCAGAAGTACAAGATCAATGTGTCATCAGGGTTGGTTTCTCTTGAGGTTGAGGCCTCTCTCCTTGGCTTGCAGATGACTACCTTATTTCTGCCTTTTCACATGGTCACCTTCTGTGCGTGTGCACCCCTGGTGTCTCCTTGTGTGTTCAAATTTTCTCTTCTTGCAAGGACACCAGTCAGATTAGATTAGGATACACCCATATAGCATCATTTTACCTCTTTAAAGGATCTGTTTTCAAATACAATCACATTCTGAAGTGCTGGAGGAATATGAATTTGGAGGAATACAATTCAGCTCACAACAGCATTCAGATTAAAGAACAAGAAGTAAATCATTTCTATTCACGGGTGAAATAATCTGATGAATAGAAAAATGCCAAAGAATCCATTAAAAACTATTAAAGCTAATAAAAGCATTCAGTAAAGTTGCAGAATACCAAATCAACAAAAAGTTGTATTTCTATACATTATTAATAAATAACCTGAAATGAAAATTTAAAAACAATGCTATTTACTATAGTATCAAAAAATAGTATGCTTAGTAATAAATTTAACCAAGGAGGAGCAACACTTGTACACTGAAAACTAGAAAACTTTACTGAAATAAATTGAAGAATACCTAAACAAATGAAAGACGTCCTATGTTCATGGATTGAAAGACTTAATATTGTTGAGATGGCAATACACACAAAGTGATCTATAGATCTATTAATTTGCACACTTTATGTATGTACATTTTACATGAATAACAAGGGCAAAAAGAGAAAAGAAAGAAAACAAAAAGCACTTTTCATCACAGTTTGAGAGAAAAGTATCTAAATCGTATCCAATAAGCTCTTAGTTATCTTTCCAACTCCCCTCTCCTCTCCCTCACTATAGCATGCTCCCACTTTACAGAGTCTGATGACAAAACAAGATGGAATCAGAGATTCAGTATTTGTGTATCTGAAGACTATTACGGTAGTCTTAAAAAAGTCTGGCCCAAAAAATGGACCAGACTTCCCTTTACCCCCACAGGATGGTTCTAGGACCAAAGACAGATGCCAGGAAAGCTTCAACTTGGTGGTAACCAGTGTTCATGTCTGAGAGCTGCCCATGGAACCATATGCCATGTGGTACATCATGCTCCCATCCCTGCCTGGGTCTGAGCAGAACCTTAGAGTCTTCTGTCTGGACACTGCGAAGGGCACTGTCCAGTTCTACTAATTGGACCAGACCAGAAGCAACTCCTCCTACCTCGACTGGCTGCTGCTGCCTGACCCATCCACCTCAGCTTCCCCAGTGGGATCAGGACGCAGTTATTCTTGTGAATTTCAGACAATGGAGCTTCTATGCAAAATTTTGTGACCCTGGGTGGACAAAGTTGGTGATGCTAACAAAGAATGATGTCTAGGGAGGCAACCAGGGCATCTGCAGAGAAGCAGAGAGCTTCTAGTTCCTAATAGACATAACTTAAACCTTAAGAGATGCCGAGATATCAGGGAAGGTGTGCAGAGGACCCTGCAACTGATGCATCCCTCAAACCAGTTTCAGGAATGACAAGCATAGCCCCAGCTCCAGAGCCCCCAGCTGCATGGTCAATTCCTCCAGGATTGTCTGGCCTGGAGAGAGCCCCCCACCCAAAGTTACGCCTTCTTCCGAGATGGCATCCCCAGACTGCTCAATGGGGGCCATGAGATCCTGGGCCCCTTGTCCCTCCAAGACAACTCTGAAGGGTTATCTATCTCAGCCTTCAAAGTCCTCATAGAGTGGGCAGGGGTCTCAGCAGTCAGCACGCTGTCTCTGCATTGCTCTGTGTCTTTCTCATCCCTTTCCAGTAGTGATCCCAGGAGCACCTCTAATGATACTGAAGAAGAAAGAGTTAAAAGACAAGACAAAATGTGAGTGTCCTTTTAGTTCCCCAAGCTGTAAGCAGCGCTTTCCTTAGCAACCTAACATATCAGTTCACAGTTTCTGTGTTTATTTTTTCTCCCAGCCACAGCAAATGTAGACCGCTTGCTTTGGGCTGAATGTTGAAGAAGGCAGTACCCTTGGCAGGCAGAAGGGCTGTGGGCTGTCCGTCTTCCTCTTCCTCTGCTCAGGCAAACAATGGCAGGATCCAGTTGCTTATCTGCCTGCTTATCTAGCAAGCTGCCGGGTGGGGTGTCTGGATCCCGCAGGGGCAGTCAGTGACAGCCCTTAGCTCAGCACTGCCCTCCTGTGCTGGGGCAGGCATGGCAAGGCCCATGGAGTTGCTTCCCTCAGATAACCTTGTGTTTCCACCTGGAGAGGGGAAATAAAGACACATCACATCATTGGATTATGAGGAGTAAATTACAGAAGGCATGCACACAGTGATGGCATTCAAAAAAAGATCAGCTGTGGCCACCACTGTCTCAGCTCTTTGAACTTGGACTTGCAGGACTGACCTCACTTGCAGGGACTGTGGCAAATTTCTCCCCATTTACTGTGCCCTTCTGTTGACACTAAAATAGCTGTAGGTATGCATGGTGAGGAAATGTTAGACTTTATCCAAGAGTCAGGTTGCAAGACTAAGCTTCTCTACTTCCTGGCTATCTAGCTTTAAACAAGTCATATCTTTGAGCCTCCATTTTCTCACAACTCATTTCTCATGGATAGATAAACTTGAGAATCTGGTGAAATAACTCATATAAGAGGTCTTGACAGCCCCAGCAAGCACTGGCTGATTCGAAGTCCACGGTGTAAAATGTAAGAAGGATTTGGTTATGCTGATGAGTAAATTTACCTGATCAGGACAGGTAGAGGAGCTCAAACTGACCAACAATACAGTGGCTGGGAAAAGAGGAGACCTCTAAGAACCTGTTATCTGAATGGTGGGCTGAGGAGGGCACTCCTAGAAAAAGGGATGACGTGGTCTTGAGTGTATTCTGCTCAGATCCATCTACTGTTTTATGAAACACCCTCCTACGGCTCCATTTCCTGAACACAGTGGCCTGTCTTGTGTCGTTGAACATGTTCTATGGCCTGCCTGGAATGTCTTCCTTCTCCCCTCCCATGCTTACCTCCACGCCAGTAAACTCTTATTCATCCCTCAAAACCCCAGCTCTGCCATCAAGTCTTCCAGGAAGGCTCTCCCAGCACCATCCTCACCTGTGGGTGGGTTTTGCACCACATCTATGCTTTGACCTGGGCTGCTGTTGGACAGTTGCTGTGAGCCCAGACCACTCTGAGAGCATGTGAAACACGCTTCATGGCACGAACAAGAGCTCAAGAATGGTAGCTGGGGTTCAGTCTGCCACTGCAAATATCAAAAGTTGTCCTTGTTGAGTCAACCCTCCCAGAGCAGGAAGAGCAGAGGGTCTGGGAAAACAACGCCAAGGAGAGAGACAGGGCACTTGTAAGTTATGCGGCCTCCCTGCTGGGACAGAGGGAACCCTTGCTGGAGATGAGCAGGGCCTGAGTCTGAGGGTGGCCCTGCCGAAAGCACAGTAATAGGAATTGTAATCAGCTAAGAGCAAGAAATCTACTTTGTTTTTCTAATGCTATTCTTTGCTTTCTAGATAAAACAGCATGTGAGCATCTCTGGAGTTGGTGTCCCCAGAGTCCACCTCCTGGATATTGCCAGCTGCCTGGACTAACCTTTCCAAAAGATCAGCCAGGTCACAGTGAGGGTCAAAGGTGAGCCACGGGTCTCAGCAGCTGCTGGGTGGATGGTGTGTGGGACTCAGAAAGTGACGTTCTCTCCCCGCCAGCCCCCTTCCTCAGTCTCTTGCTCCAAATCCTGGACCACACACTGCGTGCTATGGCTCCATCACTGTACTGGGTGAGGGGTGGAGGACTGTCCAGCTGAGAGCCACCCAGGAGGCCCACCCAGGAGACCCAGCCCAGGCCTCTCCTTGGAACCTGAAGAACTCCAGGGAGCTGATGGGACACTGGGGCCCGGATCAGCCCCTGCCCCTCCCTGAGGGTGCCTGAGGACACCTTCACTGTTCCAGAGAAGCAGGCCCTCCCCATGGCTGGGGACAGTTGCAGCAGCTGTGGACAGATGATGGGAGGGAGCATCCTTTCCCAAACCCTACAGGCAGGCGAGCATTCACCACGTGTTTTTACAGAAATAAATAAAGAAAAGGAAACCAGGATTGTACCTGAGGTCAGGCAGGCAGGGCTCGACTCAGCACTGGGAAGATTGCTAGAAGCCTTGGGCCTCTCTACAAGAACCGAACCCACATGTGATCTCTGCAAGGTGGAGGCCATGCACCTGCCCTCCTGCTTCTGAGCTCTAGTCTCCTCACTGTGACCCTGGCCCCACTGCAGCAAAGAGACACTGGGTATGAGCCCTTCTTTCTCCTCCTTGCCAGAAGGTGGGGAGATGCATTGGTTGAGGGTCTAGACTTATTTTCATCCCAAAAGACTTTCTTTTTTTATTATTATTATACTTTAAATTCTAGGGTACATCTGCACAACATACAGGTTTGACACATAGGTATACATGTGCCATGTTGGTTTGTTGCACCCATCAACTCATCATTTACATTCGGTATTTCTCCTAATGCTATCCTTCCCCCAGCCCCCTACCCCGTGACAGGCCCCGGTGTGTGATGTTCCCCACCCTGTGTCCAAGTGATCTCATTGTTAAATTCTCACCTGTAAGTGAGAACATGCGGTGTTTGGTTTTCTGTCCTTGTGATAGTTTGCTGAGAATGATGGTTTCCAGCTTCATCCATGTACTTACAAAGGACATGAACTCATGCTTTTTTATGGCTACATAGTATTCCACTGCATATATGTGCCACATTTTCTTAATCCAGTCTATCATTGATGAACATGTGGGTTGGTTCCAGGTCTTTGCTATTGTGAGTAGTGCCACAATAACCATAAATGTGCATGTGTCTTTATAGTAGCATGATTCACAATCCTTTGGGTATATACCCAGTAATGGGATTGCTGGGTCAAATAGTATTTCTTGCTCTAGATCCTTGAGGAATTGCCACAGTGTCTTCCACAATGGTTGAACTAATTTACACTCCCACCAACAGTGTAAAAGCGTTCCTATTTCTCCATATCCTCTCCAGCATCTGTTGTTTCCTGACTTTTTAATGACTGACATTCTAACTGGTGTGAGATGGTATCTCATTGTGGTTTTCATTTCCATTTCTCTCATGGCGAGTGACGATGAGCATTTTTTCATGTGTCTGTTGACTGTATAAATGTCTTCTTTTGAGAAGTTTCTGTTCATATATTTTGCCCACTTTTTGATGGGATTGTTTGTTTTTTTCTTGTAAATTTGTTTGAGTTATTTATAGATTCTGGATATCAGCCATTTGTCAGATGAGTAGATTGCAAACATTTTCTCCCATTCTGTAGGTTGCCTGTTCACGCTGATGGTAGTTTCTTTTGCCTTGCAGAAGCTCTTTAGTTCAATTAGATCCCATTTGTCTACTTTGGCTTTTGTTGCCATTGCTTTTGGTGTTTTAGTCATGAAGTCCTTGCCCATGCCCGTGTCCTGAATGGTATTGCCTAGGTTTTCTTCTAGGGTTTTGATGGTTTTAGGTCTACCATTTAAGTCTTTAATCCATTATGAATTAATTTTTGTATAAGGTGTAAGGAAAGGATCCAGTTTCAGTTTTCTATATATGGCTAGCCAGTTATCCCAGCACCACTTATTAAATAGGGAATCCTTTTCCCTTTCTTGTTTTTGTCAGGTTTGTCAAAAATCAGATGGTTGTAGATGTGTAGGTTATTTCTGAGGTCTCTGTTCTATTCCATTGGTCTATCTATCTGTTTTGGTACCAGTACCATGCTGTTTTCATTATTGTAGCCTTGTAGTATAGTTTGAAGTCAGGTAGCATGATGCCCCCAGCTTCGTTCTTTTTGCTTAGGATTGTCTTGGTTACGTGGGCTCTTTTTGGTTCCATATGAACTTTAAAGTAGTTTTTTCCAATTCTGTGAAGAAAGTCATTGGTAGCTTGGTGGGGATGGCATTGAATCTATAAATTATCTTGGGCAGTATGGCCATTTTCACGATATTGATTCTTCCTATCCATGAGCGTGGAATGTTCCGTTGGTTTGTGTCCTCTTTTATTTCATTGAGCAGTGATTTGTAGTTCTCCTTGAAGAGGTCCTTCAAATCCCTTGTAAGTTGGATTCCTAGGTATTTTATTCTCTGTGTAGCAATTGTGAATAGGAGTTCACTCGTGATTTGGCTCTCTGTTTGTCTGTTACCGGTGTATAGGAATGCTTGTGACTTATGCACATTGATTTTGTATCCTGAGACTTTGCTGAAGTTGCTTCATTTTGTTATTCACCCAGTAGTCATTCAGGAGTAGGTTGTTCACTTTCCATGTAGTTGTGTGGTTTTGAGTAAATTTCTTAATCCTGAGTTCTAATTTGATTGCACTGTGGTCTGAGAGAGTTTGTTGTGATTTCTGTTCTTTTCCATCTGTTGAGGAGTGCTTTACTTCCAATTATGTGGCCAATTTTATAATAAGGGTGATGTGGTGCTGAGAAGAATGTATATTTTGTTAATTTGGGGTGGAGAGTTCTATAGATGTCTATTAGGTCTGCTTGGTGCAGAGCTGAGTTCAAGTCCTAGATATCCTTGTTAACTTTCTGTCTCATTGATCTGTCTAATATTGACAGTGGGGTGTTAAAGTCTCCCATTATTTTTGTGTGGGAGTCTAAGTCTCTTTGTAGGTCTCTAAGGACTTGCTTTATGAATCTGGGTGCTCCTGCATTGGGTGCATATACATTTAGGATAGTTAACTCTTCTTGTTGAATTGATCCCTTTATCATTATGTAATGACCTTCTTTGTCTCTTGATCTTTGTTGGTTTAAAGTCTGTTTTATCAGAGACTAGAATTGCAGACTCTGCTTTTCTTTTGCTTTCTATTTGCTTGGTAGATCTTTCTCCATCCCTTTATTTTGATTCTATGTGTGTCTTCGCACATGAGATGGGTCTCCTGAATATAGCACACTGATGGGTCTTGACTCTTTATCCAATTTGCCAGTCTGTGTCTTTGAATTGGGGCATTTAGCCCATTTACATTTCAGGTTAATATTGTTATATGTAAATTTGATCCTGTCATTATGATGTTGACTGGTTATTTTGCCCATTAATTGATGCAGTTTCTTCCTAGCATCAATGGTCTTTACAGTTTGGCATGTTTTTTGCAGTGACTGGTACCAGTTGTTTCCCTCCACGTTTAGTGATTTCTTCAGGAGCTCTTGTAAAGCAGGCCTGGTGGTGACAAAATCTCTAAGCATTTGCTTGCCTGTAAAGGATTTTATTTCTCCTTCACTTATGAAGTGTAGTTTGGCTGGATATGAAATTCTGGGTTGAAAATTCTTTTCTTTAATAATGTTGAATATTGGCCCCCACTCTTCTGGCTTGTAGGGTTTCTGCTGAGAGATTCACTGTTAGTCTGATGGGCTTCCCTTTATGGGTAACTCAACCTTTCTCTCTGGCTGCCTTTAACATTTTTTCCTTCATTTCAACCTTGGTGAATCTGACAATTATGTGTCTTGGGGTTGCTCATCTCGAGGAGTCTCTTTGTGGTGCTCTCTGTATTTCCTGAATTTTAATGTTGGCCTGCCTTGCTAGGTTGGGGGAGTTCTCCTGGATAATATCCTGAAGAGTGTTTTCCAACTTAGTTCCATTCTCCCCATCACTTTCAGGTACACCGATCGAATGTAGATTTGGTCTTTTCACATAGTCTCATATTTCTTGGAGGCTTTGTTCATTTCTTTTTACTCTTTTTTCTCTAACCTTATATTCTCACTTTATTTCATTAGTTTGATCTTCAATCACTGATACCCTTTCTTCCACTTGATCGAATCAGTTACTGAAGCTTGTGCTTGTGTCACGAGGTTCTCATGCCACAGTTTTCAGCTCCATCGGGTCATTTAAGATCTTCTCTACATGGTTTATTCTAGTTAGCCATTCTTCTAACCTTTTTTCAAGATTTTTAGCTTCATTGCAATGGGTTTGAACATACTACTTTAGCTTGGAGAAGTTTGTTATTACCGACCTTCTGAAGCCTACTTCTGTCAACTTGTCAAAGTCCTTCTCTGTCCAGCTTTGTTCTGTTGCTGGCAAGGAGCTGTGATCCTTTGGAGGAGAAGAGGTGCTCTGATTTTTAGAATTTTCGGCTTTTCTACTCTGTTTTCTCCCCATCTTTGTGGTTTTATCTACCTTTGGTCTTTGATGTTGGTGATGATGGGATTTTGGTGTAGATGTCCTTTTTGTTGATGTTGATGTTATTCCTTTTTGTTTGTTAGTTTTCCTTCTAACAGTGAGGTCCCTCAGTTGCAGGTCTGTTGGAGTTTTCTGGAGGTCCACTCCATACCCTGTTTGCCTGGATATCACCAGCGAAGGCTGCAGAACAGCAAATATTGCAGAACAGCCAATATTGCTGTCTGGTCTTTCCTCTGGAAGCTTTGTCCCAGAGGGGCACCTGCCTATATGAGGTGTCTCTTAGCCATTACTGGGAGGTAGGCTACATGGGGGTCAGGAAACCTCTTGAGGAGGCAGTCTGTTCATTCTCAGAGCTCAAACGCCATGCTGGGAGAACCACTTCAGAGCTCTTCAGAGCTGTCAGACAGGGGTGTTTAAGTTTGCAGAAGTTTCTGCTGTCTTTTGTTCAGTTATGCCCTGCCCACAGAGGTGGAGTCTAGAGGCAGTAGGCCTTCCTGAACTCTGATGGGCTCTGGTCAGTTCAAGCTTCCTGGCCACTTTGTTTACTTACTCAAGCCCCAGCAATTGCGGACACCCCTCCTCCAGCCAAGCTGCTGCCTCACAGTTCAATCTCAGACTGCTGCACTAGCAGAGAGCAAGGCTTCGTGGGTATGGGACCCACCAAGCCAGGCATGGGAGAGAATCTCCTTGTCTGCCAGTTGCTAAGACCTTGGGAAAAGTGCAGTATTTGGGCAGAATTGTCCTATTTTTCCAGGTACAGTCTGTCATGCCTTCCCTTGGTTAGGAAAAGGAAATCCCACGACCTCTTGTGTTTCCCAGTTGAGGCAACACCCTACACTGCTTCAGCTCACCCTCTGTGAGCTGCAACCACTGTCCAACCAGTGCCAGTGGGATGAACCAGGTACCTCAGTTGGAAATGCAGAAATTACCCATCTTATGTGTCAGTCACGCTGGCAGCTGCAGACTGGAGCTGTTCCTATTTGGCCATCTTGGAACAGAGCCCCCCTCCCAAAAATCTTTCTCTGGCTAACTGATGCTTTTTTGGGTTCTTACCTAAATTTCCCCTTCTCCTTCTGTGGCACAGCCAGTTTTATTTTTTTGTCCTTATCACTACCCTTGCTGTCTCCTCAAATCATCCAGAGCCACTGTTGTTTCCTAGAACATTGGCAAGCACATTGACAGAGTGCCCACATTGTACTGAACTCTGAAGGGAATAGTCTTATCCCCATCACTCAGGTGGGGAAACTGAGGTGAGGTTAGTTTAAAGTGGGTAAGCAGTGGGTCTGGAATTGGAGCTCTGGCTGGCTGGCTCTTCCCACCACAGCAGGAGGCCACTGGAGGCTCCAAGGGCTCTGAAATGCTGAGAACTGCCCTGTGGGTACCCGGGAAGAGGGCAAGAACACAGCATTACTTCCTTGGATACAGTTTAGCTCCTCAGAGGGGTTTTCCGAGCTGTCCTGGGTCCTGTGAGGGAGGTAGAAATTACATTTCACTGGGGAACAGCCAGGGTCACCTCCTTGCCTGAGGCCCCACCATCCCATCAGCCTGGATGGGCCTTCTCAGCAGTCACACTTGCCCCTAGGCTGAGAAGGGGCGGGACTCAGCTCCACAGAGTCTCCCAGGGCCTCAGGCAGGTACTGCAGGCTGATTCCATCTCCAGGTTCTCAAGAAAAATAAAAAAGTAAACTGCCCAAAAGACTTCTCTTAGCACCCACAGCAAGTTAGGCTGGCAGGTGGAGCCTGTGCTGGGGTAGTCTCGTCCACCAGGCCTGATGTTCCATGTGAAGAGACTGGTGAGCACCAGGTGACCCCACCCAGGTGCACGTGGCTCTGTCAGGTACAGGCAAGTCTCTGCCCACTGATGGGACACCACGAGGGCCCAGACAAAGCAGAGCCTTGCTCACCGGGTGTCTGCTGGTGCTGCCATCACCAAGGAACACACCCCAGGCAGCTTAAACCACAGACGTTTATTCTTGCACAGTGCTAGACGTCAGAAGTCTGAGATCAAGGTTCTGGACAGCCTGGATCCCCCTGAGGGTGGCTGGCCGGTCCAGTGCAGGCCTCCCACCTTGGCTGGGGGACAGCCATCTGCTCCCCGGCTCTCCACATCACCTTCCCCCTGTGCCTGTCTCTCTCCAGATCTCCCCTTTCTGCAAAGACACCAGTCCTACTGGATCAGGGCCCACCCGTGTGACTTCACTTTTACTTGAGTACCTCTCACAGACCCTAACTCCAAATCGGGTCACATGCTGAGGTACTGGGTGTGAGGACCTTGACATTTGTATTTTGAGGGGGACATCATTTAACCTGCACCACCAAGGACAGAGCCAAAGACCCTGGGATGACAGGCCCAGAACAGGACCTGGTGGAGGCTCTTCTTTAGGGGAGAGAGGGAAATGGGAGCCACCACTGGCAGAGCCTGAGGGCAGGGCAGCCAGAAAGAAGCCATGGGAGTCCCCACCGTGGAAGCCCCCGCCGAGCAGCCTGTGTCCCCTGAAGCAGACCCTGACATGAGGACTGGGGAGTACGTGTTTATTAGAGAGGATCCACAGAAGGAGGAGAGAACCAGGTAGGGAAGGAGGGAAGCCCAGGGCAGGGCTCTAGAGAGAGGATGACCCTCAGAAGCAGGAGAGGCTGGTCTTGCTGGCACCTTCTGCGGGAGGAGGGTGCACCCGAGACCAGACCCAGCAAGAGGTGGGAGCCCCGGGAGCAGCCCCACTCCAGGTCTTCTGCAGGAGTGACCTGGCTGCCACCAGGCTGCCCTGCCCAGCTCAGCAGGTCCTGTGGCTGCAGGCAGGCAGAGGGCAGCGAGAGATCTGGGACGCGGACAGAACCACAGTTGCCACACTCCTCACGGCTCCCTACCTCCTCTGACATCAGAGTGAGCAGGGAGTCTCCGCTGCCTTCGCTTTCCAGCCCCACACACCTCCCTGCAGCCTGGCTGTGCCCCCTGCACCACTGACACACCTCCCTGCAGCCTGGCCGTGCCTCCTGCACCACTGGAACCTGCTGAGCCGTGCAGGGCAGCCTGGTGGTGACCGGGACACTCTTACAGAGGACCTGGAGCTGGGCTGCTCCCAGGGCTCCCGTCTCCTGCTGGGTCTGGTCTCAGGTGCACCCTCGTCCCGCAGGAGGTGGGGGCAAGAGCAACTTCAGCCCCTTTTGCTCCCCGTGGTGTGTGCGTGGACAGGGTGTGGGCCCAGGGAGACGGTTGTGTGGTGTGTGCATTGTGTGTGTGTGTGGGGGTGTCTGTGTGTCCTGTTGGTGAATATTTGTGTGATATGTGTGTAGTTATGCTCATGTGTCATGACTCTGTGAGGGTGTGATGGAAGAGTGTGCGTAAGAGAGAGGTTTGACTGTGTGTGATGTGTGCATGTGGTGTCTGTGTGTGATGTCTGTGTGTTGGGTGGGTTTGTGTGTGTATGTAGTGTCTGTGTGTGTGATGTCAGTGTGTTGTGTGAGGATTTATGTGTGTGTGTGGTGTCAGTGTGTGTGAGGTTGGTGTTTTGTGTGTGGGTTTATGTTTCTGTGTGATGTTGGTGTGTGTGATATTGGTGTGTTGAGTGTGGGTTTATGTGTGTGCATGTGGTGTATGTGTGTGTGATGTCAGTGTGTTGTGTGTGGGCTTATATGTGTGTGTGTGATGTCGGTGTGTTGTGTGTGGGTTTGTGTGTGTGTGATGTTGGTGTGTTTTGTGTGGGTTTGTGTGTATGTGGTGTCTGTGATGTCAGTGTGCTGTGTGTGAGTTTATGTTTGTGTGTGATGTTGGTGTGTTGTGTGTGGGTTTATATGTGTATGTGTGATGTTGGTGTGTTGTGCGTGGCTTTGTGTGTGTGTGGTGTGTGTGATGTCAGTGCGTGTGTGGGTTTATGTGTGTGTGGTGTGTGTGCGTGGTCAGTGTGTTGTGTGTGAGTTTATGTGTGTGTGTGATGTTGGTGTGTTGTATGTGGTTTTATGTGTGTGTGGTGTCTGTGTGTGTGATGTCAGTGTGTTGTGTGGGTTTATGTGTGTGTGATGTCAGTGTATGTAATGTCAGTATGTTGTGTGTGAGTTTATATATGTTTGTGTGATGTTGGTGTGTTGTGTGTGAGTTTATATGTGTATGTGTGATGTTGGTGTGCTGTGTGTGGGTTTATGTGTGTGTGGTGTGTGTGATGTCAGTGAGTGTGTGGGTTTATGTGTGTGTGGTGTCACTGGTTTATGTGTGGGTTTATGTGTGTGTGTGATGTAAGTGTGTGTAATGTCAGTATGTTGTGTGTGAGTTTATATGTGTATGTGTGATGTTGGTGTGCTGTATGTGGGTTTATGTGTGTGTGGTGTGTGTGATGTCAGTGAGTGTGTGGGTTTATGTGTGTGTGGTGTCTGTGTGTGGTCAGTGTGTTGTGTGTGGGTTTATGTGTTGTGTGATGTTGGTGTGTTGTGTGTGGTTTTATGTGTGTGTGTGATGTTGGTGTGTTGTGTGTGGTTTTATGTGTGTGTGGTGTCTGTGTGTGTTATGTTGGTGTGTTTGTGTGGGTTTATGTATGTGTGATGTCACTGTTTTATGTGTGGGTTTATGTGTGTGTGATGTCAGTGTGTGTAATGTCAGTATGTTGTGTGTGAGTTTATATATGTCTGTGTGATGTTGGTGTGTTGTGTGTGGGTTTATGAGTGTGATGGTGTCTGTGTGATGTTGGTGTGTTGTGTGGGTTTGTGTGTGTGCATGGTGTCTGTGTGATGTTGGTGTGTTGTGTGGGTTTGTGTGTGTGCATGGTGTCTGTGTGATGTTGGTGTGTTGTGTGGGTTTGTGTGTGTGCATGGTGTCTGTGTGATGTTGGTGTGTTGTGTGGGTTTGTGTGTGTGCATGGTGTCTGTGTGATGTTGGTGTGTTGTGTGGGTTTGTGTGTGTGCATGGTGTCTGTGTGATGTTGGTATGTTGTGTGGGTGTGTGTGTGTGCCTGTGGTTTCTGCCTATGGGAGGAGGTTTGCTCACAGATGGAGGAGAAGGAGCTCTACAGGCAAAGCTCTCAGGGCTGTGGAGGAGGGGACGCAGTCCTGAGAACTTCCTCTGAGTTAGAAGGCCAAGAAAGGTAGGATTTTAAAGGAACAGAGAACCCTGGTGGGCGAGGTGAACCTGAGCTCCTCGGGCCATCCGTTGTCCTGTGGAGCAGAGGTAGGCCCATGAGGGTGATTTTCAGAATTCTGCCTGCTTCTGGGAGTGAAATGAAGACCCTCTGGGGTCCCCCTGATGTCACCAATGTTGCCCATCTCGGGGCATCTCTGGTCCAGACCTGGCTGGGAGAGAGAGCTGTGGGTGGAGGTGCACTGGGTGGGGGTTGGTGAGAGGGGCGGGCTGGCTTTTCCTCAGCCCCCAGACTTAGTCAGATAAGGTCACACACAAGTGCTTGGAAGTACTGGGAGGAAGTGTGATCCTGAGTCCTGGCACACTTGATCATGTGTGACAGGGACTTAAGAAAAACCCCTAATTACAACCATGTGGGGTTTGTCTCCCTTCTGAAGCCTAGCGCCCGTCTGCTCAAGGCAAGGGTTTGACCAAGGTCCTAAGAGACCCCTTCTCTCCCTTAGGCAGAAGTCCTCCTGGCAGGGTATGCCCACGCTGGTTAGTGCTGCTGCAAAGATGAGCCGAAGACCATGAGAGACCCCAGGTGGTCCTTCTGGGGAAAAGAAATGGGTTTTGGCCCCAAACCCTTTTGCTGCATTTTTCCCCTATCCCTGGGAAGCCATGAGACCTCAAATCTGTGTTCCCAAGGAGGAGAGCAGCTGTTGCCAGGTGATAATATGACATGCTTGGGGAAAGTAAGTGGCTGCCAGACATGGCTGAGAGCTGTTGTCACTGGCATCAAGTGCGTGTCTCCAAGCCTCATCACACGGCGTCCCTCGACGTGAGGCCACATGGCAAGTGGGCCGCGGATCTCCCCTGCCCTTTGCAAGCACGTAAGACAGCAGGTTTTGCAGATACCTTGTGGCGCAGGGGAATTTCCTTTGGCCAGGTCTGAAGAAGTAAAGTAGCAGGCACAGAGAACAAAGCCAAGGCTTTCAAAAGGCAAGGAGCCAAAAAATTTTTCAAAATAAAAGTAGTTTTAAAACGTCTCTGTTATTGGTAGTCTCATTTTTTTTTAAATGTAGGAAATAGTCAAGTATTAAAATAACCAAAATGAAACAAGTGACTCATGGGCTGAGACGGAAGGAGGAAGACAAAGAATGAAAACAGAACAGAGAGGGAAGTTCTGGATGTATTTGCTTTGGGATTACATGTGTGCACGTCTTGTTTTTCCCTTTTATATCTCCTTCATCTGAGATATGTAGCATAGAAAAATTTAAACTGTAAGAGGAAAGCTTTTTCCAAAGAGTGAAGTTTACCAAACTGTGGCCTGAGATCTATATTCACATTCTAAAAAACCGTGCCAAATTCCCCACACTAACAGCAGCCCCAGACCAAAGAGCAGCTCTTGTCTTGACCGAAGTGAATAACTGTCTTAACACCAAGTGACTAGAAACCATCTGTCTTGAGACCAGAGAGGAGACCTGTGGTCAGTGATGCTGTTCAGCAAATACTTACCATTTCAGACCTCCAGGCTCAGGGAGGGATTGGCCACTCTGGTCCCCTAGGAAGATGGGGCCATGCGCTGGCTCTGGACAGTGGTCACGATGGAAATGGCATCTGCTCCTGCAGGCCAAAGAGTTTAATTGCCTCCAGAACTCTCCTTCCCTCTGCAACAGTGACCAATAATGTTCCAGGTAGCACTTCTTCCATCACCTTGAATCCCAGAGTAAGAATGAGATGGACCGGAGCCCCCCAGATAAGCTGTAGTGAACATGTAATGTGCAGATGAAATCAACTGTTGTTTTTTAAATTCAGTAAGTGTGAATTACATAGCACAACTATACTTATCTTAATTGATAGAAGATGAGTTTGTTTTTTAGCTGACCAATAGTAAAAATCCAATAAACAGATGAATAAAATAATAAATAGATGGATGGATGGATGGATGGATGGATGGATGGATGGATGGATGGGTGGATGGATGGATGGATCAGTGGATAGGTGGGTGGATAGATGGAGCTATTAGATATGGCTCTTTGTTTATAAATCTCAACCACAAACTTTGTCACTTCTCCAAAATAAAACTCCTACATGGTAGAGACTCTGAATGTTATTAAAATGAGAGAGCTATTAGAAGCCACGAGATGAGGCTGATTTTGACCTCTAGCTTAAGAATATTTGGTGCCACTGCACATAAGCTTTACCTACCATTGACCAAAAGGGACCCTCTATGGACACCTCAGGAAGGAAGTTCTTCAACCTGCAGGCACTTCTGTTCAGGGTAGCGGTTCAGGTTATCTAAACTCCAACCAAGTGTGACCAATAACTTGTTGCTCTACAGCCTCACCAATAACACAAGGAAATATGCTGTCACTTTTGATTAAAAAGCATGTCTGTGATTGCTGATGTGCAGATATAAAGAGTCAAGCATGGAGAAAGAAGAACAAGCATTAAAACGTACCTCAGTGACCACCACCAGCCCTCACATACCCGCCCTGTCCTGGGTCCCCTTCTGCAGGTGCCCTCTTCAAAGTATCAGAGACAAACCAGAGAAACAACATAACCCGTGACCAGACAGGATATTTCAGTTCCAGACCTAGGACCTGGGACGAATTTGGGGGGAAAAGTGCTTTCCTTTTTTATCATCTACTCAGAGGATGTTGACTGACAGCCAAAACCACTCAAAGGCTACAAAATCCAGCTTTATGGTTTTAAGAATAGTCAAACTTGCATGTGAAATCATCAGAGAATGGAGATTTGCCCCCTGTCCAGGTAGGCTCTTCAATTTGCAGTTCAGATATAAAAAAAGGTCTCACTTGTTTACTTACCTGTTTTGCGTATATTTTTATTTTCTGTTGAGTATGATGTTTGATATAAAAAAAAATCTTTCTAGCTGAGAATGGCTTCTGGGGTTAGCCAGTTCTTAGAGACAGCAAAGGACTCAGCTGGGAGCATGCTTATGATGCACCAAGTAACCCATCCAGAGCCATTCCCTTCTATCTGGCCTGTACATCTCAAAAGGTAATATTCCTATACTTTGACAAGCCCAGGGTCAGCTACCAGACAACTAGAGACCACCAAAAGCCCCCCAAACTTATTCCAATTGGCCAATCCTAAATTGTTCACTCTGCCCTGTTTTGCCTTTACTGTTGTAACCAAAATAAGGACTGAGGTCCCAGCTGTCCCCAGCTCCTGTCTTCTGCCACTTGACCAAAGCTTGATGCTTCCAGTGTGGCCCTGAGTGGTATGCGTTGGCCTCCTCTCTGAACTGCGCATGTAATCAACTTCGTCTTTCTCATGTCTCCTCGGCGGCGGCATCTGACTGATTGTCTCATAAAGAGACACAAAACATTACTGTTCCTGTTTCTGTTTCTGATCTTTAAAGCTGATGAGAATGGACATGCTCAGCGCTGCTGTGGGAAAATGAACTCCTGCAATCTTTCTTTGGGAAACATCAACAAGGTTTGCCAACCTTTAACATGTGCACGTACTGCCTCCCAGCCACTCCAATTCCAGGAGTCTATCCTAAGGAGATAGTGAGTTAATTGCAAACATGAATATCCAAAAATGTTTATCACTGTTTTATATAGAATCATGAAAATTTGGAAACAGCTACCATGGACGATGGTAGGGGATGGAATAAATAACTTTGATGCCACATGCAGTTGAATGCTAGGTAGCCATAAAGTCTGCATTTGGAAAAAATTGTGTGCCGCGAGAAAATACTGTATGATAAAGATCTTTTAAGGCTGTATGACATTTTCTGTAAGATTCAGTTTAATTGTGTAAGTCTGTACGCATACAATGCTATTAACATCAACATGCTCTGAGGTGGATTATAGGCGATTTTTATTCACATCTCAGCACTTTTGTGCATTTTCAAATCCTTAACTATAAAAATCTGCTTGTCTAGAATAAGAAAAAAAAGTGTATAATTTTTTAATTGATGGGGAAACAAACCCTGAATGATAGAAATCAACAGCTTTGTCAGTTATTCATAATTAATACTATCAGTATTTAGTAGCTCTCTTCAAGCATGCAGGTTTACAAAACACCACTGGTTTATCATTTGGTGAATCAAGACCCATTTTCTTGAGTGTAAGGGCTCTGACATGGTGAAAACACTGAACACTTAATTCACAAGAGCTCAAGCAAGACTTGGCAATAAAAATAAATCATTTTATGGATAAAGAAAAAAGTCAAAGGCCTAGCAAATGGAGATGGCCCTTTCTCTTCTTTGTTAAAATTGATCATTGGTCATTGATGGAACATGGAATTTGGGGTTTGGGGGGATTTATTGTTTGTTATTTGTGGTGGGGGAAAAAAACAGTTTTCAAAACAGGCTTTGGCATAGCCCAGCCTGGGGTCAGGCTGAACTGTAAAAGCATTTCTATGATTGTTGAGCTCACTCAGTAGACTGAGTGTGAAGGGCTCTAGATCCCAAGACTGGGCCCAGAGAAGTTGTCGTGGATATGTAGGCAGCTCACACACCTCTGACCTCATGCAGTGATAATTAGCTCCCAAACTCAGTCTCGATTTGTTCACAAAACCCTTACCACTCCCAACCTCCACTCGTCAATGATCTGAGCTGGATGTACTCAGCGGTGTTAATTTGGTGTTAATTTATGTTCAGACATTAAGCAATGCTTATGGGATAAGCTAAAATCTTGTCCCTCCCTGGGCTGTGGGCAGAGTAGCCCATACAATCAGCACATCTCATTGCCAGCTGCTGAACCCCTGTTTCTGGGTGATAAACACTGAAGAGTGTGAACATTACACCGGGAACACTTGTCATTCACTAGCTCCTGGCAGGAGCCAGGAGAATCCCTTCAAACCTCTTCATGCATAACCCTTAAGCCACTTATCTCCTGGGCCACATCAGGTGACATCATCAGATGTAGACCTGTATTTACAAGCTCACTACCCAAGACTTTGAAACTATCTCCCCACCTATTCCCAAAATGAAGATGTTAACGTCCTCTTAGGAGAAAATAGAGAAGTGGCTTTCTCCAAAGTCATTCTTACCCAGAAGACTGTGGAGGGTAAACATTCAGACCAGACCAAAGGTACTGTTATCTTATGTTTTGATATGGTTTGTTTTTCCTGTTTTCTGGTCAATTCCTTTGGCTCTTTTTCCTGGGGCCCAACTTTGGAGGCAAGCCCAGGTCCATGCACTCCAGATCATGTAATCAGGCATGACTGGGATCTTCACTAAGAGAAAGTTGGAACCTGAGAGAGGTGCCTTCCATGAAGCTGGGACACCCCCACCAACACTGGGTCATTGCTGTGGAGTTTGTGGAGACTGCCATCAATGCGATGATAATAATAATAAAGATAAACTCAAAGCTACAATGGATCAAAGGCTTAAGCTGTATCCAACTTTCTTTTAAGCACCTTACATAATTCATCTCATTTAAGGCTCCAAATATCGTCATTGAAGACAAGATTGTATTCTAGACCCACACAATTTAGAGGACAGACAGAACCCGGGAACTTTCAAAACACCAGGGGAACGTCTTTTAAAGAGGCAGAGGCAGCTCCTAAAAATATTTGATTCCCATATGTGTGAGGCCTATGCAAGCACATTGGAAAAATGATATGCAGTATAATACATATTATATTGATATTGTAGGGATTATTGTTATAGTCATGTTACAGAAAACTAGCTCAACGTAATAAAGGCTATATATAAAAAACCCACAGTTAACATCATACTCAATGGTGAAAGATTGAAATATTTTTCTCTAAGATCAGGCAGAAGAAAAGGGTGCCCATTTTCACCACTTTTTCTCAATATTGTGAGGGAAGACTAAGCCGGAGCAATGAATCAAGAAAAATAAATAAAAAGACATCCGAATGGTAAAGTAGAAGTAAAATTATCTCTGCTCACAGATGACATCATCTTTTAAGTAGAAAACCATTTAGATCACATACACACACACACACACACTCACACTTTAGTACCTTGAAGTGTTTCTAGTTCCTTTAAATAAAGTTAGGTTGTTGATGTCAGATCTTCTGTTTTAATGTGCTTACAGCTATAGATGTTTTTAAGTTAAAAATAAAAAAATGAATTCAGTAAGAGAGAAAATTCAGAAAGTTTCAGGATTCAAAATTAACATACAAAAATTAGTTGCATTTCTAGACATTAACAATGAATATTCTGAAAAGGAAATTAAGAAAACAATCCCACTGATGATAGCATCAGAATAAATATTTTATTCTAAGAACAAAATACTTAGACGCAAACATAAGGAGGTAAAAGATTTGTACACTGAAAGCTAAAACAAATTGCTGAAAGATATTTAAAGCATAAGTAAATGAAAAGAAGCTCTGTGTTCTTGAATTGGAAAACTTAATATTGTTAACCAGTCAGTACTACCCAAAATGATCTACCAATTCAA
>NW_012109953.1:26177-84534 GCF_000951045.1 Mandrillus leucophaeus | reverse complement strand
TGGTAAAGTAGAAGTAAAATTATCTCTGCTCACAGATGACATCATCTTTTAAGTAGAAAACCATTTAGATCACATACACACACACACACACACTCTCACACTTTAGTACCTTGAAGTGTTTCTAGTTCCTTTAAATAAAGTTAGGTTGTTGATGTCAGATCTTCTGTTTTAATGTGTTTATAGCTATAGATTTTTTTAAGTTAAAAATAAAAAAATGAATTCAGCAGGAGAGAAAATTCAGAAAGTTTCAGGATTCAAAATTAACATACAAATTAGTTGCATTTCTATACATTAACAATGAATAATCTGAAAAGGAAATTAAGAAAACAATCCCACTGATGATAGCATCAGAATAAATATTTTATTCTAAGAATAAAATACTTAGACGCAAACATAAGGAGGTAAAAGATTTGTACACTGAAAGCTAAAACAAATTGCTGAAAGATATTTAAAGCGTAAGTAAATGAAAAGAAGCTCTGTGTTCTTGAATTGGAAAACTTAATATTGTTAACCAGTCAGTACTACCCAAAATGATCTACCAATTCAATACAATCCCTGTAAAGATCCTAGTGACTTTTTGTGCAGAGATACAAAAATCTATTCTAAAATTATATGAATCTCAAAGAACCTCAAACAGCCAGAGCAATATTTAAAAAGAGGAACAAAACTGAAAGTCTTTCACTTCCTGATTTCAAAACTTACTACAAAGCGACAGTAATCAGGACCCCTCCTTTTCACCATATATAATAATTAACTCAAGATGGAGAGAAGATGTACCTGTAAGACCTCAGACTAGAAGAATCCTAGAAGAAAACCTAGGAAACACCATTTTGGACATTGGCCTTGGGAAAGAATTTGTGACTAAGTCCTCAAAAGCAATTGCAACAAAAACAAAAAATGACAAATGAGACCTAATTAAACCTAATTAAACTAAAGCAAAAGAAACTAGCAACAGACAACCTCCACAATGGGAGACTATATTCACAAACTATGCATCTGACAAAGGTCTAGTATCTAGAATCTATAAGGAATTTAAACAATTGAACAAGCAAAAAACGACCCCATTAAAAGGTGGGCAAAAGACATGAACAGGCGCATCTTAAACAAAGACATATAAGCAGCCAATAAACATACGAAAAAGATGGTGATCACCACTAATCATCAGAGAAATGGAAATTGAAACCATAATGAGACACTATCTCACACCAGTCAGAATGACTGTTGTTAAAAAATCAAAAAACACTGGACAAGGTGGCTCATACCTGTAATCCCAATACTTTGGGATGCCAAGACGGGTGGATCACCTGAAGCCAGGAGTTAAAGACCAGCCTGGCCAACATGGTGAAACCCTGTCTCTACTAAAAATACAAAAATTAGCCGGGCATGGTGGCAGGCATCTGTAATCTCTCAGTTACTAGAAAGGCTGAGGCATGAGAATCATCTGAACCCAGGAGGCAGAGGCTGCAGTGAGCCATGATTGTGCCACTGCATGCCAGCCTGGGCTACAGAACAAAACTCTTTAAAAAAAAAAAAAAGTCAAAAAAATATCAGATACTGGTGAGGCTACAGGGAGCACTGTTGATGGGGATGTCAATTAGTTCAGCCACTGTGGAAAGAAGTCTGGAGATTTCTCAAAGAACTTAAAATAGAACTGCCATTGGACCCAGCAATCCCATTCCTGGGTGTATACCCCAAAGAAAGCTAATTGTTCCACCAAAAAGACACACACACACACACACACACTTGTTCATTGGAGCACTATTCACAATAGCAAAGATGTAGAACCAACCTAGGTTCCCATCAATGGGATAAAGAAAATATGGTACATATACATCATGGAATACTACACAGCCAATAAAAAGAATGAAATCATGTCCTTTTCATCAATATGATGCAGCTGGAGCCATTATCCTAAGTAAAGTAACACAGACGCAGAAAACCAGATACTGGATGTTTTCATTCGTAAGTGGGAAGTAAACATCAGGACCTCATGGATATAAAGATGGCAACAATAAACACTGGGGACTACTAGAGGAAGGAGAGAGGTGGGTATGGTTTAAGAAAGTAACTCTTGGGTGCTATGTTCAGTACCTGGGTAATGGGATCATTTACCATACCCGAAACCTCAGCATCACACAATAGACTCAGGTAAAAAAGCTGTACATGTACCCCTGAATCTAAAATAAAAGTTGAAAAAACAAACTACAGTAATCAAAACATTGTACTTACATAAAGACAGACATATAGAATAATGGGATAGAATACAGAGCTCAGGTTTAAATTCTCACATATATTGTCAAATAATTTTGAACGAGAGTGCCAAAACCATTCAACAAGGGTAAGGACAGTCTTTTTAACAAATGCCACTGGAAAAACACAATATTCATATGGAAAAGAATGAAGTTGAACACCTACCTTAACTATATACAAAAATTAACTCAAAATGTAATTTTGTAATTAAATGTAATTACTAAATGTAATTACTAAAAACTAAATGTAATTACTAAAAACTAAATGTAATTACTAAAACTATAAAACTCTTAGAAGAAAACATAGAGGAAACCTTCACATCATTGAATTTGGCAATGATTTATTGGATAAAACAATAAAAGCACAGGCAACAAAAGAAAAAATAGATAAATTGGAATACATCAAAATTTTAAAATTTTGTGCATCAAAGGAAGGACACTGTCAACAGAGTAAAAGCAATCCACAAAATGGAAGAAAATATTTGCAAATCCATATGTCCAATAAGAGATTAATAGCCAGAATATCTAAAGAGATTTCACAACTGAAAAAATGAAAACAAAAACAACCTGATTAAGAAATTAGGAAAGGACTTGAGCAGACATTTCTCCAAAATATATATGCAAATGAACTTTATGGGATTTTTGCATCTCGGTAAGAACAGGCACTATTCACTGCTCTGAGTAAGCCTGGGACATTGCTCAATCAAATCTTTCAGATGGTTCCTTCTCCAGCCTTCAACAGATTTTTCTCCTGCATGACTCATTAATAATTTGCTGAATATTTGAGGGGGACCCTCTGCACATCTTCAGAGCTCTCTTGCCCGCTCTCTCCATGCATGTGTCTCCTCTTTGGTACTCATCCTATCAGTTCTAGTCAGCTGCTTCTTCCTGGACTCTCCACTCTCTCTCTTCAACCCAGAGTCCACCAGACTCTGGCTGGGTTCTTCTTCCTTGTAGGTATTCTTCTTGCTTTTACAGAGGAATAAAATGTTACATAATGCTAAGGTAAACAAACACCTACCTTTCCAGTGTCATTTGTTAAAAAGACTGTCCTTCCCCTTGCCTGGAAACTCTCAAAGCAGTAGCTGGGGCAATCATATGAGTTGCCTCATTTCTTCCTTGTCTCTCAGGGCTTACCGTTCCCCATTGTCTGATGTTTCCTGTCTTGAAACTGTCGTTTTATATATTTGGTCTAGCTTTTTTGTTTTGTTTTGTTTTGTTTTGTTTTGTTTTCAGGTGGGAATGTAAATCCAGTCCCTGTTACTCCATCTTGCACAGAAACAGAGTTCTGCCCATGAATCTTTAAATTATGATTTAAAACAATCTTTCCTAAGGAAAGGAAGTAATTTTGGTGAGAGCTTTTCTTCCCCAGCGACATTTCAAAAGAAATGTGTAGCCAAGCATGTAATGGGATCTCCTGATGGGGAACTCTATCTGTGCTTGGTACTCAAGGAGAGGATCTGTGGCATGAAAGCAAAGCTATCTCTAAGTTGATGGTGCAGGAAGCAGAATCTCCCGAAGAACCAGAGGAGGCAGCCCCAATGTTCAAAAAAGCTCACCCTCCATATATGACCTTTCTTAGTTCCCATGGAGGAAACTGCTTCCACTGGATGGAGAAGTTAAAGCCTTTAATCGGCAAGAAGTGGCAGATCATTCATTCATCTCTGCAAGCCTGGGGTTAAATCACAGCTCATCCTTGGAAACAACTGAATCCAATCTTTTTGCTTTTCCAGAGAAATAAAATGTCACATAATGCTAAGGTAAACAAACACCTGTATCTCATGAGGTCAACATTTCCAGGGAGCCCTAGGGGTTACAGCAGTGCCTGAGAGGATTTTACAGAAGGCAGGGAGGCCAGCGGGAAAATGGAGAGGACTCCAGGCCCATTCCTCCTTCAGTCAAAGCCGCTTATTTTATATATGAAGATTTCATCTGAATAATCACTGATTTGATCCAACCGCTGCAATTTTCAGATAAAGAAGAAAAATCTGTAGAAGACTTACCTAGGGTCAGGCAGGAAGTTTACCACGCGGCCTGTGATCAGAGCCCCGATCTCCTGTGCCCGTGTGATACTTTCACATCTGGTTCACAGAAGGGTGCTGCTGAGTGGAACAGAGGCCCCAGGGGCGAAAATCCCTTATTCCTAAGGCAAGATAATGCGGACTTCACAGATTTGTCATGAGGAATCAAGAAGCAGATGAATGTAGAATGCTTTGAAGAGTAAGAAGGGGTACAAACCCCAGAAATTTACAACAGTTGTTCTTAACCTACCCCACCACTGCCACCCGACTGGGCTGACAATTCCAAGCAGGCTACTTCTCAGTCCAGCATGGCACAGGACACCGACAGCCCCATCGGGACATTTTAAATTTTGTCTTGACAATGATTTTCTTTACAGCAGTTTGATCTGGGGATAACTCTGTCTACCGTATGACTTCAAGGAAGCTGTGGACGACTTGCAAGCTGAGTCCTTCCCAAGGTTGTGCTTACAAGGGGAAAGAGAACATGAGAGGGGAAGATGCTGGGCATCTCTGTGGGCGGGGGAGTCCCAGAGGAAGGTCTGAGTTTCCAAACAACAACCCTGAGAGCATTGGAACACCTTGTCTGCTTCCTCAAAGCCAGCCCAGAAGTCTAATACAAATGGACTGCCTGTGAGGCCCCAGAGCAGAGCTTCACAGATGCCAGAGAACAGGTTTCCCAAGCTCTCTGATCACTCTGCAATTAAGTTAGAAATCAATTGAAAATAAATGTATGTTCCTTTTGGTATAGACAGTTGTATGACCACATGAGGTTTTTACAGTCCCAGGACCCAACCCCAAAGGTTCTGGGTGAACCTCTGATTGAATGGTTATTGATTGACTAACAAATTGATGCTTTTGCTTGTTTGTTTGTATTTGCTGGAGTGAAACCTGTAGCCATGTTACGACCTCTGTTTAGACTGCAAAGCAGCTCAACAAGCCACCTGTTTGTTTGTTTGTTTTTAATTCCTCATCTACACACAATCTCTACATTGTTATTTTAGAGGAGTTTTGGCCTCACAGAAAAATTGAGCAGAATCTTTTTTTAAATACAGAACACATTGGAAGTAAAATAAGCCTCAATGTTAGACCCAGTAAAAAACTACCAGGCGTGCAATTTAGACATCTGTGCCTTCATTCACACTTCTGCTCCACAAACGTGTGGTGAGGACGGTGCTGTGCAATGTACTAGGATGATGGGAGGACTGGCCCACAGCCATGTGCAGGGCGACTGGGTGGAGTAAGTGCGCAGTGGTGGCCAGCTTGAGGGTGTGCAATTTGGAGGCCAGGCCAGCCACCCCATGGTAGGAATCCACCTGATACCGATGTGCACAGTGTAAAGCCCCTTCTGCCGTGCACTGAAGCCACAGTGATGTAAGTCCGAGCAGCACAGTGGGGGCTGTTCTCAAGGGCAGGGCATCTGGGCTCCATGAACATACTCAGGGACCAAACCTCAGCCATCGTAGGGAAAGGAGCTTCCAGTTCAACACAGCATCAACACTGGGATGGTCCAGTACAGCCCCCAGCGACTCATGTCTAAGCCCTATGGACGTCTGCAGCAAGGTGATAAAACAGAAAAGGCTGCTTTACTATAAATCATTAGGGTGTAGCAATCACGGTTTGAGATCTGGCCTGCCAGGGAGGCTGAGGAGTGTTGGGCTTCCTCCAGAGACTGCAGGCCGGGTATCAGAGCAGCTCCTGGAAGGAGAAGCATGACACCTGGTGGACAGCAAGGACCCGACAGCCAGGACCCAACCCGGACATGCACAGGGAGCTGGAAGCAGCGTCAGGGACCCTGTCTACCCAGTGGGTGTGTGGCAGGAAGCAGTGACAGCCCATGGGATTTGACAAGTCCATGAGCACATGTGAGCTTCCCTCCTAAACCTGCCAGAAATTCTGGAGGGAATTTTACGGAGCCAACATCCGACAAGAATAGGTGGGGGAAGAAGCCATGGAATCATGGAATCAGGGCTGCTCTTTATGTCAATGATCCCAACAGTTGGGGAGATGGACGGAAGTGTAACTTAGTGCTATTGTGTTGTTAAATGGCATGGTTTTTGGGGTCAGACACATCCTCTGACCCCACTGTGCTACGTGTGAGCTGTGTCACTGTCATAGGTAAATAATTCAATCTCCCTTGAACTCCATTTTCTCCATCTGTTGAATGACAAGCTACTGTCTCTTGGGGCTGTTCTGAGAATTAAATGAGACCCAATTTCAAGGACTTGGAACAGATCAGGTGCTCAATAAGTGGCATCCAGGGTTTTCTCAAGTAGCTGTAGTGGAACCGTTCCAGCTCAGAGTAGTGACAATAGACAAAGACTCAAACCGCAGGTCAGCATAAAGGGGATGTGCTAGCTGCTCGGGAGGGGTCAAAGGCTGACTCCCAGTCGGGCTTTGAAGGCTTAATGAGTTCAGCCTTAGCTGAACTTGAGGAGTTCCTCTAAAGCAGATGAGGAGAGGAAGGTTGCTGCAGGCAGGGGAAAGCGTGAAGGCTAAGTAACAGCAGCGTGGAACTTCAGAGAGCTCCCAGCTCTCCGACGCTGGAGACCGCGGGGTGAGGGGTGGGCTTCTAACCACAGAGTGGAACACAGAAGACAGGACAGGCCTCTGGCTGCATGTGGGAAGAGCTGGGGGGTGCTAGTCTCAGGCATATAAATAGTTTCCCTTTTCAATAAAGCAGCTCGCTAAATGTGTAGCCAAGATATCAACTCAAACCCCAAGGATTTCTGTCCATCCCCTGACATCCATGATTTCACGGTGACTCCCACTCTGAGCTCCTCTCCTGAGCACTTGGCCTCACTCGTCCATTCTTCTCATTCATCATTATTATTCAGCCAGTATGTATTGAGGCTGTGGGAGTTGATCATAAAAATTGGATTATTCTTGTCGCACCTGACTTAAACGGACTCAAGAGGCCTAGGGTAATGCACTCAGGGCACAAAACATCGCTCCAAAAATGTAATTGTCTGCAAGCCTGGCTGCAGAAACTGCCTATAACTTGAAACCAGTTTTATCTCATGGCTACTAAAACACCCTGACATGACTCTAAGACTAGTTTTACCCACCACCATCACTCACCAAGCAGAGCCTGCCAGCTCCCTAAAACTTTACTCATGTCAAAGAACATTCCAGAAAAAAAATCTAACATTTTACCTTTGTATAAAGCCTCCTACCTCCTTTTTGTCTCTGGACATCATACTGAAGACTACCCCATCTACCTGTATGCCTTGCATTGCAATTCTCACGTCCCAAATAAAATGTTACATTTAAGACATCTGTCTCTACAGTTTTATTCTACCTTTAACAGTGCCTGCTATGTGTCAGGCATGGTTCCGACAGTAACAATAAAACAATAAAAAGTGTCCTGATGGAGGTGACATTCTAGTTGGGGGTGGAGGGTGGGGTAAGGAGAGACAGACAGCAAATAAACAGAAAGCAAAATATATTGAAGGTCAGATAATGATCAGTGCCATGAAGGAAAAAATAATGCACTGGTGAGGATTAACAAGCAAAAGATGCAGCTATAAACACCCTCTTCCTCCCTCCCCAGCCACCTCATCTTCCTCTGCCCGTTACCATGCAAAGCCTGCATTCTTGGTTCACCTTTGCTGCACTGGTCTTCCCTTGGTAATGGGACCCTGCATGTACATCCTCCATCCCTAGAGGAGTGCTGAACTCAGCTACTCAGAGTAGCATCCTTATCTGGCATCCATTTCCAAAAAACACCTTCTCTATAAATAACATGGGTAATTAAATTGTTTAAAGCACCAAGGGTTTGCAGAGAACAAACATCATATTGTTCACATTTGAGCTGGAAGGATTACTAAATGATTCCTGTTTTTCACTCTGATTGTTAAAACCTTGATAAGTCAGCTTATTTTTATTCACAGAATCACTGGGTTCCTCCTGCTACGTGATGTTCAACTGAATTAACAGAGATTGGAGGCAAAGATTGGATGCAAGGGGTAACTGAGCTCACAACAATTTCTATTAACAGACTAATTAAAGTGGGTTTTGATGGTTTTAGGAAACGTGGCCTCATCTGAGTGTGCAAACAAGGGCTCTGGGTCTGGAAGAACTAATAATAGCTGTTTGGCAACAGTTTGCGGCAGAGCCTTGACACACTAGGTTGCTGGTAGCTTGCATTGTTCATCCCTCAGGAAAATATTTTTGTTTTGAAACTTACTAAACTGTTTTTGGTCTGTGGGGTGATGTTAATAGAAACAGGTTCTTTTCCTCCCCCTTAATCTTTTAAAGTTTCCCAAAATAATGGAAAATCCTGGGATACCAAAACACAAAACATTATCACCACCCTCCTGCCAATGGTTATAAAAAGACCATCCCCTAAGTTCTGTTCTCCTGATTGGAATGCTTGTCTGGAATAAGGTTATGACCTGAATATGCCTTGAACAGGCCAGCTCATAATCAGGCCCTATGTAAATTCTTAGGGATGTTAAGAAAAAGTATTTAAAATATGGAAATAAGGCTCCAAAGTGGGTGGTGTGATGTTTTATTACAATACTGGGGCCACGTTTACTAAGGTCACACAAGGATTATTTAATTATCTAGGGAAATGCACCTGTGTTTGACCTGCCAGTTACTATTATTTGAGGCTACATACCGAGATCACATGATATTTTAGAGAACTTGTCTAGGAGAAATGCATATCACTTCTGTCCTATAGGAAAATAATGCCAAAGGTTACAGTTTTATTGCCCTGCAGGACATTAACCAACCAGTGTTGCCTGTAAGTCAGCAAACACTTCAAGATGTCTTGTCTGGTAGACTAAAACCTGTTCTATTTCTTTCTGAAGCAACTTTATCATCTTATTTCTTCACTGATGAGCTGAGTGAAATATCTGACTTGTGTTCATTCTATATTTGTATGAGTCTTTTTTAACTTGTTGAAAACTGTACATTGACAGGAATGACAAATAACAAAAGCGGTGGCATATGACAGGGAGCAGCAATGTTCAACTTTAGCTAAGCCCAAGACCCGGGAAAACAGGGACACGTAAGAAACCCCCCACCCTCCTGTTTCTGGAAATGGCTTACTGCAGGAGCCCACCCTGCCCCATGCATCGGATAAGATGCATGGATGCCTCTTCATTTACCCATAACACACACAGTCACAGACTCACCACCATTTCCATTCTTTGCCTCATAAATGATTAGCTGAATTGCCTGCCACAGTGACCAATCTGGACAAGATACCTGCTCATTTGAATTAACCAAACTTTGGTTAAGTTTCTCTCCTTCCCCAAGACCCACCCTCAGCCTAAGCCAGCATCAGAATGTGGACAGCCCCTCCTTGATGCTCCCTCCCAACATGAAGAGAACTGGCTGTCAGTTTCCTGATCAATTGTCCTGCTAGGCCACCTGCCAGTCCCACTTCACCACACCAATTCTTTCCAGGCTTGCTTTACTCTTCTCTTTCAAAGAAAACTCTTTTCTGCCTGCCTGATTTGGGAGACACTTGCAGATCTTGTTGTCTCTGTCTTTCCCATGTTGAAATGGTCTTCTGGTGCAGCAGTGATCTTTTCCAATAAAGTCTCTATATCTAAGTCCTGATTTGTTCTGATCTGACCCTATTCTGACACTGCAAAGAGAAAGGACCCAACCCAGTGCTTTCATGGCACCTGCTCTTCCTCTCCTCCCTACCCCTCCTAGGAACCCAGACCCAGGACTACTCGACACTCAAACACTCAAGCTACTAGCCATGTGCCTGAGAAGTGTCCTAAGTGGCTTTCTATAGAGTCTTCTTCCCCAAAATGTGGTTCATGGAGCAAAACATCAAGGACACTCGTCAGTTAGTTAGAATTCAGAATCTCATGCCCACCCCAGACTCCCAGAATCAGAATCTGCATTTTAACAAGACCTCAGGGTGATGCATGTGCACATTCAGGCATGAGAAGCACTGCTGCAGAGCGCACTGGCACAGGCTGCCCTAAATCCCTGCTCTCCTGGGGCTCTGTATCCAAGAGCAGTTTGTCTCAAATGGAAGGCCTTTCCAGCACAGCTAGTGTCTGCCAGCTGCTGTTCTCTGGCCTCCTGGGTGCTTAGAGAGGCAGAGCTAAATCTGAATACAAACATCACATAAACCCCCTTTTATATGCTAATAAACCTCCTAGATTAAACAGCTAGCCCTTTGCAGGCAAATTCTCATTTTCTTTTTATGAAAGATGGTCACTATGCCATTCTTAGACAACTTTACTTATTCTCTGTAACTTCCTTTCCTCCTTGCAGGAGAAACTTGGATTTCCAAAGCATTCAAAATGCATGGCCCAGCTGCTCCTCACATTGAAGTTGCGACCATGGGATTTGGCAACATTGAGCTCTGGCTCTGGGCATTGCTCTTGCAGCTGAGAGTGACGCCCAGGCTCTGGCAGCCCAGACTTGTCATCCTGTAAATGAACAATCCCCAGTCCCTGGGCCTCATTTTATTCACTTGGCTGAGCTGCCTGTTTGCTTTCCGTTCTGTGCTCGCCAGCTCACTGAGCAAGAGGATTCGTGTCTGACTGCGTGGAGAAGCTGTAGAGGAAATGGCCACCCTGACTGTCCCAACACCTCCAGGGGTGGCCCAGGGCCTGGGCCCTGAGCAGAACTGTGATAAACAGAAGCAGGGAGGCAGTGGGAGAGCCCTGAGCAGGTGCAGGAGCCTGATTCCGAGTCCACCTCTGCCATGGGCAGATTGCATGATGCCATCAGAGCCTCTAACCTCTGGCCTTCAGTTGTCACGCCTGTAAAATGGGGAAATATTCTAGAGAAGTGGCTCAAAACCTGAGCATCCATCAGCCTCCCCAAAAGAACATGGGGACAGTGCACGTGACAGGGCCCCATGCCCAGAGTTTCTGATTCCATAGTTTAGGATGAAGCCTGAGAATGTGCATTTCCAACAAGGCTTCTGGTGATGCTGATGGCCCAGGGACCTCACTTTGGGAAGCTTTGCAGTAAATTCAGTTTCTCAGCCAGTCTGTTCTGTAGAGCTCCTGAGACAGACTTTTCCCCTAGGCTTCCCTGAGATTCTTACTTAGGCAAGGTTTCATTTTTCAAAAGCTCTGCCAGGTAACTCTATATGGCACTAGGGTTGAGAGGCACTGGGTGGATGTTTCCCCACCCCCACCACGAGCATGGGGACAGGTGTCCTGCTGTTCTACTTAGTATCAAATCTCCGGCTCTGAATGATGTTGGACACATTGTAGGTGCTCAACTTGTTGACTAAATAGGTGGTTTGAGGCAATAATCAAATGTACCCCATGGGTATTTGAGAGAACTAAATGAGAGAAGGCATGAACATTGCATAGCATGCTGCCTGGCAAACTAGTGGTGCTTATTTATGTTTGTTATTGTTATTAGTCTGCATTTTCATATGTGAGATTTTCTCATGTTGATTCTCATTAGAGGAGGTCAATGATACACTAAGTTTATGTCTCATTGATAAAAATCTGAAAATCGCATTCAAAGAAAAATGCATCCAGATTTATGCTTCCATAAAAATTAACAGGAAACAGCTTTCAGTCAGGCAGTGACCCAGTGGAAGAGGCAAAAGGAATGAACCCCATTGACCTACATGCCTTGGCCCTGGCATGGGAAGCCCTGACCGTGGCCCTCAGGTCCAGCTCTCATGCCCACTGCCCTGCACTGCACACACTGGCTGGAATGTGTCTGAGTCTTATGCACACATGGAAACAATTCCCTTGGGGTCACTGGCTATCTTCCAGGGCTTAGGGCTTCCACAGGGTACTATGCCAGTGGGAATTTTCCACAAAAAAAAAGGGAATTCCAACCTGATGGATAGTTTTAGAAAAACTGCCACAGTGTCTTGGAGTCACCTGCTCATTCACAGCGATGCAGCTGATGGATGCATTTCTACAGTGACACATCCCTGCCCTCTGCATGACCCTGGGTTCCTGTCATGCCATGAAGTGCATGACTGTATCTTCTGGGAGGGTCTACTCCCAAGGGACAAACATGAAGAGGAAGTTGACCATAGCAGACCTCCTCAAAGGTAGATTTTTCCAGGGCCCAGTGCCCCCAGAGCTATAGAGTATCGCTGATGTCCACTTGGGTTGGACAGTGATGTTTTAAAACTATCAGGACAAATAAGTTTCTTATTTGGCACCAGGAAGTTGGTTACTCTAAGTATATGTGTGGGTTCAGTTAAAAATGGGGTAGGGGCCAAGGAAGGAGAAAAAACGACATGCTTATTTCAGCTCTATTCAGAAGCGGCCCACCCAGTCCTCCACCAGGCTCAACTCAACTTGTAGGAAGACAACAGGTTTCTGGGACCAGATGGATCTGCATTCTATTGTCACCTCTACCACAGTGACGTAGCTGTGTGACATTGGACAAGTAAATGAACTTCTCTAACCATAGTGTTCTCACCTATGGGAGAACCACAAGGGTTCATCATTCATAGGATATGTACAGACTGAGTGTTCATGTCCCAACGAAATTCACATGCTGAAACTTAATCTCCAATGTGATGGCATCAGGAGGTGGAACTTTTGGGAGGTGATTAAGTCATGAAGGCAGAGCTCTCATATATGGAATTAGTGTCCTTATAAAAGAGACCTCAGAGAGCTCTCACTCTCTTTTTCCACAACATGAGGGGATAGCAAGAAGACAGCCATCTGCAAACTAGGAAGCAGACCTCACCAGTGATTCTGCCAGTGCTTTGATCTTGAACTCCCTAGCCTTCCAAACTATGAGGAAAAAAAAAAAAAAAGTCTATTGTTTAAACCACCCAGTCTATGGCAGATTGTTACAAAAGCCTAAACTATGACAGGAATTAGTAGCAAGAAGTGGGAATGGTGCTGTAAAAAACACTGAAAATATAGAAATAGCTTTGGAAGTGGGTAGCAGAGGCTGGAAGAGCTTTGAGGTACGTGCTGGAAGCCAAGGTTTAAGGAAGTAAAGGGTGTTTTAAAGGAGATTCTGGAAATAGTTCAGAAAGAAAAGAAGAGAGCTGCAGGAAAACTTCAATCTCCTTAGAAAACACCTGAATGATTCTGAACAGAATGTTGATATAAATATGGGTGATAAAGGCCATTCTGATTAAGTCTCTGACAGAAATGCGGAGCATGTTTTTGGAAACTAGAGGAAAGGCATTCTTGTTACAAAGTGGCAAAGAACTTGGCTAAACTGTGTTCATGTTACAGTGTTTTGTGGAAGGTAGAATTTGTGAATAATGCAACTGGATATTTAGGGGAGGACATATCTGAACAAAGTGTTGAAGGAGTGGCTTGATTCCTCCTAACAGCTTATAGCAAACGCAAGAAGGAAGAAATAACTTGAAGACAGAATTATAAGCAAAAAAGGAATTAGAACTTAAAGTTTTGGAAAATGCTCAGGCTATTCATATGGAAAAAGATGAGAAAGTATATTTGGAAGAGACCACTAAGTTTGTGGCCAAATGACATTTTGGTAAAGAGATTAGCATGGCTGTGAACCACAGAGTTAATTAGGTACCCCAGCAGGAAAAGTGAATGTGAACAAGAATATAGGAAGGGGTGAAGGAAGGTTACCTGGCTTTCTGAATTTTATAGGACAGGACCGGAGAGCTATTTAAAAGTGCTCTGTTCTTCAAGACAAGGAAGAATGACCCTCAAGAAGATTCAGAGAATCACTGGGGCTGCGTTTTCAGTTTCAAGCAGGGAGGTGAGCTTGACCCCTGCTAGTAGGGGTCTAGAAGGCAAAGTACCAAGCTAGAGAGATCATTCTCTAGCCTTAAGATCTCATGAGATTTGCATTGCTAGGTTTTGGACATTTTTCTGGAGGCTGTCACCCTTTCTTCTTCTTTTTAAATTTTCTCCCTTTGAAGTGGGAATGTGTATCCTATACTTTTTCCATCACTATAACTTGCTGAGTTTGACAAATTCACAACTGGAGAGAAATTTTGCCTCAAGATAAACCATACCTCTGTCTCTTATACACATCTAGATGTGTATAAGAGACAGCACTATAACTTGCTGAGTTTGACAAATTCACAACTGGAGAGAAATTTTGCCTCAAGATAAACCATACCTTGTGTCTCACCCATATCTGATTTAGATGATATTTAGACAAGACTTCAGAGTGGATGCTGGAATGAGTGAAGACTTTGGGGGCTGCTGGGATGGAATGAATATATTTTGTATACAAGAATATAAATTGGTTGGGGGGGTGGGGCAGGGCTGGAATGTTATGGACTGAATGTTTGTGTCTCTCCAAATTCATATGTTGAAATCCTGACCCTCAATATGATGGATTAGGAAGTGTAGACTTTGGAAAGTAATTAGTTCACAAGGGTAGAGCCCTTGAGAATGGGATTACTGCTGTGCTAAAAGAGACCCTGGAGAGCTCTCCTGTCCTTTCATCATGGTGAGGACACAGCAAGAAGGCTATCTGAGAGAGGAGGTGGATCCTCACCAGACACTGAAAGAGCCAGCACCTTGATCTTAGACTTCCAAGTTCCAGAATTGTGAGAAATAAATGTCTGTTGCTTAAACCACTCAGTCTACGACGATTTGTTACAGCAGCCCAAGCTGACTAAGACAGCATGTGAGTGAGGTTTGAATGCTGCAAGTGTCTGATTAATAGAAACAATTACAAGTATTAATAAAGTGCCGAGCTGGGAGAGGGAAGGGGAATGCAAGGCCACAACCTCAGAGCTTTGAAGGAGCAGGAGTTCTTGGCAACAGAGACAATGCCAAGCCAGGAAGGAGGACACACCTGAATCAGTACAAGGAAATCTATCGCTACTGCCCCTGCCTAGACCGCTGCTGCCCTCTCCTCCATCCTCAGGGCTACTTCATTCACTTCTCAATGGTCTGTCTTTCTGCTTCCCATCTTCCCTCTTATAGTCTATGCCTCTATCTCTCCATTATCCAGAATGAGCACAAGTTAAATAATACTGTTTTATGAGAACAAGTTAAATACTACTATTTTATGAGCACAAGTTAAATAATACTGTTCCTTCCACCTAAAACCCTCCAATGCATTCTTCTTATTGGATCAGACTCTTCTCCATGGCCTCCAAAGCTGCAGATGTGATCTGACCCCTGTCCCCCTCCCCTCCTTCCTCTCCTCCACTCCCTTCTGTGTCATTCAACTCACTGAGCTTGTTCTGGCCCTGGCCCTTGCACTGGCTCTCAGAAAATTGCCCTCATTACTTTCACACGGTGCACTCCTTGCCTGTCCAAGAGCCTCCTCTTTAGAAAAGGCCTAGAAAGGCCCGGGCACAGTGACTCATGCCTGCAATCCCAGCACTTTGGGGGGCCAAGGCGGGCAGATCACGAGGTCAGGAGATGGAGACCACCCCGGCTAGCACGGTGAAACCCCGTCTCTACTAAAAATACAAAAAAATTAGCCAGGTGTGGTGGTGGTCGCCTGTAGTCCCAGCTACTCGGGAGGCTGAGGCAGGAGAATGGCATGAACCCAGGAGGTGGAGCTTGCAGTGAGCTGAGAGCATGTCACTGCACTCCAGCCTGGGCGACAGAGTGAGACTCCATCTCAAAGAAAAGAAAAGAAAAGAAAAGGCCTAGAAAGGAGAGGGAGCTTGAGCCTGAGCATACGGCCCACGATCCCTCTCCTTCCTCCACATCATCTCCCTCTGTGCCAGCACTACACGTGCACTCAGGCCCCATGGAGGCTGCGCTTGGACGGGAGCGTTCCCTCCCTGAGGCAGAGCAGGATCTGGGGCAAGAGCCTGGGGCAGGCAAGGGGGTCTCTGATGCACCCCCACACCAGGACTTCACATCTGAGTACCCAACACTGACTCTCCCTGATTCCAGCCTAGACTCAAAGCTTCCAGCCTTTCCCAGGACCCAGTCCTGTGCTCAGAGTTACAAAGTGACTGAAGCTCAGGTGTCAGCAGGTGGGTTGTTGGTGGTTGGTTATCCCTTCCAGACAACATTGGAGTGTCCTGAGGGTCTTCAAGATCCTGGTTCAAAAGCATGCCTTAGAGTGGGTACTTCAGGAACTTTCCCATTCTCTGATATTGGGAGTCTTGGACAGAGGGTTTCAGCGATTCTCAACATAGTTTCACAAATGATCCCTACTCTATAGCTATCAGAGATCACAAAACTGACCAGAGACAAATCCGCAGCTTGAGACCCAGCTCTGAGCTCACAGCCTGGGTCCAGGTTCTCTCTTTGCCCTGCTACTTGCCCTGAAAGTTGCTTAAGATTCTCTCTCCCCTTCCATCATGTGGCCTGTGAGAGCCAGACACTGATGCCTGGTGCTTTTAATTACAGAGTGAGGAAATAGCAAGCTTTGCTGCAAAGATTGTTAAGCTGATGGGAGATAATGATCATTGCCATTGACATCTCACAAGAAGTTCAGACATCAAAGCAGCACCCACCCTAGGAACTGGGTTTTCATCTTATTTTTCCTTTTTGTGTCTTTATTTACTTACTGGCCTGGGACATTCCACGAGGACTAAATAATGACATTTGTACTGAGAGGATGATATCGGTTTGAAATTCGTGCTGTCAGGATAAATAGAAAACCCTTCACTATTTGATTATCTAGCAAGAAATTAATGGCTATCCATAAAATGTCTAATAAAATGATCTGTTTATTCTAGAATCTGTAGGAACTCTGTTTGCTTTCCTCACCCTTACGCTTGTTCTTCTCAGTACAATATGATTAATTGGTTTAACACAGTCATAAAATTACCAGCCTGACTCCTTCCACACCAGGAAAGCCCTGCAGAACCAAAGCAGTGCACACGCCCCTGGGGAACAAATGCTTGGGGTGGGATGGCGGGGTGCTGAATTGTTTGCTATGTATTGCATTGATGTCTCCTGTTTTTATTCCAGTTAGCGACCTGCAGTCCATCACAGGCTGCTTTGAGAGCCCAAGATAGGGCGCGTGGTAAGGGTTTTCTGTGAGGGTGGAGACACCACCCACGATCTTTTTGTTCCTAAGAACTGTGATCAGACCCAGAGTACAACCATGGTAGTAACATGACTCAGTTTATGGAGGGAACAGAAATGGGCTCCAAAAGCTTCCAGCTGACCTCAGAGCGCAAAGTCCTTCCCATACACCCACTTCATACCTTCATTCCTTTCCTGGATCCAGTGGAGGTTTTTAAATGCCCAACTTTGGGCATGAACCCAGGAGGTGGAGCTTGCAGTGAGCTGAGAGCATGTCACTGCACTCCAGCCTGGGCGACAGAGCGAGACTCCATCTTAAAGAAAAGAAAAGAAAAGAAAAGAAAAGGCCTAGAAAGGAGGGGCAGCTTGAGCCTGAGCATACGGCCCACGATCCCTCTCATTCCTCCACATCATCTCCCTCTGTGCCAGCACTACACGTGCACTCAGGCCTCATGGAGGCTGCGCTTGGACGGGAGCGTTCCCTCCCTGAGGCAGAGCAGGATCAATTAAAAAGTTCTTTTTAATTGAGTATATATATGTTCTGAATTATAGTTAGAAATTTTCAGTCTTTATATAAGATATATATGTATGTATTATACATATATATGTATACATATATTATATATATGATTTCAACATGTAAATTATTGAGAAGTTTTACATTCTTATATTGTATGTTAAATCTTCAAAATCCAGTGTATATCACACACAGCATGTCTCAATACTTAATAGCTACAATCCAAGTGTTTAATAGCCACCTATGGCTAGTGGCTACTTACTATACTGGCCAGCACAGTTATAGATAATAGAAAAATAAACAATATTAGAAAGGTTTGAAATAAAAACTATAGTTATCAAAGCTTATAGCAAATTTGAGATCAATCACTCATGAACACAGATGCAAAAAAACACTAATCAAAATATTGGCAAACTGAATTCAGTCAACACACATAAAAACATAAAAGACCATGTCAAAATTATTATATTCCAGGAATTCATGGATGGTTAACATTAGTACATGTGTGTACATATATATATACACACACATATATATGTACTAAAGGACTACGAAGGAAGAAAAGAACAGTAATTATTAATGATTTTATCTCAGAATGATGTGATATAGTGTAATTTTTACTTATTTTTGTGTTGCTTATATTTTTACATACTATAAAACTATTTTCATAATAGGGAATAAAAGGGCAAGCATAAAATTTAAAATTAAAAATGAGAATAAAAAATAGGGATAGAGAAAAATAATTTTGAGAGAATATTTTGTTTAACTGAATGCAAATAAAATAAAATGGATGTTATTCTGGAAATATATACAGTATTTTCATTTTTCTTTATCTAGAAAAATACACCCCTGGCCTCAGAGGAAGTAAAACATCTAAACAGAGAAGTTATGTGAAACAACTGGAACTGTTACTAAAGGTCTGAACCCTCCCCACTAAAGTCCAGATGATTGCTATGAAATCTGATAAAACCTTCAGTTCAAGTAACAGGTAATTCCAATGTCATTTTAAGTATTCTAAGTCAGTAAAACAGACAAAGCTTCATATTTATTTTTATTCAGCAAATAAGATACCCTATTCCGAGAAAGCATACACAAAACAATAAACTTATCTTCTTTATAATGATTGGTGGAAACATCATAAGTAAAATAGTAGCAAATACAACCCAGGAATACATTAAAGAAGCCATAGCCCATCAAGGACAGTCTATCCTGGAGATGCAAGCATGGCCACACTAGGAAATCAACCCCAATTCACATGACTTTCCGTGAAGGCATCTTATAAACCCCAGAGGAAAAATGTTCTGAGCACTCGTGATAGGCAGAATAGTGACCTCCCCAAAAAAGACTACACCTTAATCCCCAGAACCTGTGAATACGTTAGTTTATATGGATATGGGGAATGTACGTGGCAGAGGGAACTAAGTCGGCTAAACAACTGACCATAACATAGGCAGATGACTGTTATCCAGGTGGGGCTGCAGATGGCAGGAGGGGACTACTGGACAGCCCGACTGGAGCGGCCTCTGGACACTGGAGGAGGCAAGGAGGCAGTATCTCCTGGAGCCCCGGGAAGGAACACAGTCCTCCCAGCACCTCAATTTCAGCCCAGTGATTCTTAGGCCAGACTTCCGAACCACAGAATTGGAAGATCATGCATTTCTGTTGTTTTAAGCCACTATGTTAGTGGTAATTTGTAACAGCAGCAATGAAACACTAACACAGTACTTAAACAGCCCCTTTAAATCTAATAAACCAAAGTCAGAACTGTAGAGAATCAATGTTCTCTTAGGCATTGCAATGCTGATTTGTAAACTTCATAACATTCCCATATACTTATCAACTTAAACTCACAAGTCTAAAACCAATTTCACATTTCAAATTTAAACCACATTACATGTCAAGAACGCCACAAGTATTTCAACTGCAAGACTTTAAAAAAACAAACACATGAGTTATCCCAGTACTGATGAACATTTTTTAAGTTTAGCTTGAGTGTCCCTGCGATGTGTTGGTTGCACCTGTGAGTCCATCTGAGAGGCCTGGGCTGCGTGGATCCCTCCAGCACTCAGGACTACCCACTCCCCACTCACTGATTTTGCCTGTGTTGCGTGTTCTCATCAACACTGCAAGCTCTTGGAGGGCAGGGCTTCTGAATTTCTCCCTCCCATACCTTCCTATCCTGCACTGCACCTGAAAGTAGTTCAGGCTTCATGACTGTTTGCAGGCTGATCAGTCATTTATAGGATGATCAGTTATCTCCATTACTAGAGTAGTTATTTACAATTACTAGATCATTCTCCAATTGCTAGTATAGTAATTACTCAACTATATAAAATATACCATATTTCTATACTATGTAAAATTCTAGTATGCCCAGGCTCTGCCCTCACCTGTGTCTGGGGAAGACAGCTCTGCCCCAGCTCCAGGCCTCCTTCTCCTAAGACCAGGCCCTCCTTGAGAATCCCACCTCCTCTTGCCTCTGATTGACTCATGAATCTGGGCTTTGGCCAATCAGTGCTTGGCTTTCCTCCATGCTATTGATGTGAGTAGCCATGACATAAACTGGCCCAATCCAGCTGGAAGGACAGCCTGTTATTGCATGACTGGGAGACAAAGCCTCTCTCCTAGGGGCTATGAAAAAGGAAACACTGTGTCTCATTTATGGCTGGTGGTTGAAGGGGAGCTGGTCTGAGGGCGAAACCAACAGAGGAGGAAGAGATAACAAAGAACAGAAATTTGAGGACAAACCCCAACCACAGGTACTGGGGCCACCTGAGCCCTGGACTCCTCTGGAGTGAGGCCACAGCCTGCAAGAAGAAAAGGTCAAGATCATTATTTTCTATTTTAAAACAGGTTTAAAGAGCATATATGACTCCATGAAAGACCCTGTCTTCGTGACATGAAAAGAGACGTCCACCTGGGTCTAGGACAGGGGTCTCAGAACCCAGCCTCCTCCTGTGCTGTCCTCACAACACACTGCCCCAAAGGTTTGGTTGGAGGGGGATGCTGGTATATTTTAAATTGTGTCCCCTTATACAGCCAGCACCCTGACACGATGGGAGGGAATGACAGGATCTTTTTACTAGAGAAAATTTCAAATACAGTCGGCCCTTGGTGCAGGGGTTGGGAGTAATTAATTCCATGACCCCCATGGATACCGAAATTCTCGGAAGCTCAGGGCCCTGATATAAATTGACATCATATTTACACATAACTTATGCACATCTTCCCATACACTTTAAATCATCTCTAGGTTACTTCTTTTTTTGGCATAACTGTTCATGTATTCCTTTACCCTAGATACACTGTTCTTGCCTTTTTGCTCCTATTGTTTAATCAAAAATGAACTCAGTAAGTTCAGAGGAGGCAAACAGATAGCACATGATCATGTCTCTACAAATATAGCTACTCCCTTGCTCAAAGTGTGGTCCACAAACCGGCAGCATCAGCATCAGCAGGGAGCTACCGAAGTGCAGAAGCCCCGGTCCCCCCTCAAAATATGGAATCCAAGTTTGCACTTTAATGAGCGCCCAGGGGATCCATCTATGCATAAGCATTTGAGAATTACGATCAAGGACCCAGTCCTTACCCTCCCTCCCATGTTCAAATGCATCATCACCTAAATCATACACCAAAGTTTCACTGTTACAGTGTGCCATAGGATGGACAACAATTCAAGACAAAATTTTTCACCTGCTTTTCTGATTTTTGAAAGATAACCCTTGTCCATTCACCTATTGGAATGAAGGAAATTGTAGTAGTATGATTGATCACCTATGGGAAGTTGGGAAGAGCAATGGGATCAGTGCATGGACTTACCAACTGTAAGAACTTTTAACATATGACTTAACTTCTCTAACTCTCAATTTCTTAATCTGAAACCTACCTCAGAATATTATTGAGAAAACCAAATGAAGGAATGTATGTGAAAATGATTTTATAATTAGTTAGCTTTGGGGTTTACTAAATTATTGTGTTTTAAAAAATTTTTTTTTAATTATTTTAATATTTTTGGGGTAACAGGTGGTGTTTGGTTACATAGATAAGTTCTTTAGTGATGATTTCTGAGATCTTGGTGCACCCAACACCTCAGCAGTGTACACTGTACATATTGTGTGTCTTTTATCCCTCACTCCCCTCCTACCCTTCCCCTCAAGTCCCCAGAGTCATTCTTGTGCCTTTGCGTCGTCATCGCTTAGTTCCCACTTAAGGGTGAGAACAGAGGATGTTTGGTTTTCCATTCCTGAGTTACTTCACTTAGAAAAATGGACTCCAACCTCCATCCAGGTTGATATTAATGCCATTATTTTGTTCCTTTTTATGGCTTAGTAGTATTCCATAGTGTGTGTGTATATATATATATCCCACATTTTCTTTATCCACTTGTTGGATGATGGGCATTCAGGTTGGCTCCATATTTTTGCAATTGCAAATTGTGCTGCTATAAACATGCATGTGCAAGTGTCTTTTACACATAATGACTTATTTTCCTCAGGGTAGATACCCAGTAGTGGAATTACTAGATCGAATGGTATTTCTACTCTTAGTTATTTAGGGATTCTTCATACTGTTTTCCATAGCCGTCGTACTGGTTTACATTCCCACCAGCAGTGTAAAAGTGTTCCCTTTTCACTAAATCCATGCCAATATCTATTATTTTTTGATTTTTTGATTATGGCCACTCTTGCAGGAGTAAGGTGGTATCACATTGTAATTTTGATTTTCATTCCCTTGATAAAAGTGATGTTTAGCATTATTTCACATGTTTGTTGTCATTTGTATATCTTTCTTTGAGAATAGTCTATTCTGTTCTTAGTCCACTTTTTGGTGGGATTATTTGTTTTCTTCTTGCTGATTTTTTTTAAGTTCTTTGTAGATTCAGATATTAGTCCTTTGTTGGACGCGTAGTTAGGGAATATTTTCTCCCACTCTGTGGATTGTCTGTTTACTCTGCTGATTATTTACTTTGCTGTGTAGAAGTGTTTTAGTTTAATTAAGTTCCATCTATTTGTCTTTGTTTTTGTTGCATTTGCTTTTGGGTTCTTGGTCTTGCCTAAGCTAACGTCTAGACGAAGTTTTCTAATGTTATCTTCTAGAATTTTCATGGTTTCAGGACTTAGTTTTAAGTTTCTGATTCATCTTAATTTGATTTTTGTGTAAGATGAGAGATAAGAATCCAGTTTCATTCTTCTGCATATGGTTTGCTAATTATCCCACAAACATTTGTGGAATAGGGTGTCCTTTCCCCACTTTATGTTTTTGTTTGCTTTGTCAAAGGTCAGTTGGCTGTAAGTACTGGGCTTTATTTCTGGGTTCTCTATTCTGTTCTATTGGTCTACATGCCTGTTTTTATACCAGTACCATGCTGCTTTGATAACTATAGCCTTGTATAGTCTGAAGTCAAATAATGTGATACCTCCAGATTTGTTCTTTTTGCTTAGTCTTACTTTGGTTATGTGGCTCTTTTTTGGTTCCATATGAATTTTAGGAATTTTTTTCTAGTTCTGTGAAGAATTATGATAGTATTTTGATGGGAATTGCATTGAATTTATGCATTGCTTTTGGCAGTGTGGTCATTTTCACAATGTTGATTCTACCCATCCATGAGCATGGGGTGTGTTTCCATTTGTTTGTGTCGTCAATGATTTCTTTCAGTGGCGTTTTGTAGTTCCCTTGTAGAGATAATTTACCTCTTTGATTAGATATTTTCCTAAGTATTTTATTTTTTGCAGCATTGTAAAGTGGGTTGTGTTCTTGATTTGATTCTCAACATGGTCACTGTTGGTGTATAGCAGTGCTACTAATTCGTGTACTTTGATTTTGTATCCTGAAACTTTACTGAATTTATTTATCAGATCTAGGAGCTTCCTGGATGAGTCTTTAGGGTTTTCTAGGTAAACGATCATGTCATCAGCAAACAGTGATGGGAATTGCATTGAATTTATAGATTGACAGTTTGACTTCCTCTTTACCCATTTGAATGCCCTTTCTTTCTTTCTCTTGTCTGATTACTCTGGCTAGGACTTCCAGTACTATGTTGAATAGAAGTGGTAAAAGTGGGCATCCTTGTCTTATTCCAGTTCTCGGGGGAATGCTTTCAACTTTTCCCCATTCAGTATAATGTTGGCTGTGGGTTTGTTACAGATGTATTTTATAACTTTAAGGTATGTCCTTTCTATGCCGATTTTGCTAAGGGCTTTAATCATAAAGCAATGCTGAATTTTGTGAAATGCTTTTTCTGCATCTATCGAGATGATCATGTGGTTTTTGTTTTTAATTGTGTTTATGTGGTGTATTACATTTATTGACTTGTGTATGTGAAGCCAATCCTGAATCCCTTAATATACTGTTTTAAATATACTTAATATACATCTTTTTAATATACTGTTGGATTTGTTTCACTAGTAGTTTGTTGAGGATTTTTGCATCTATGTTAATCAGGGATGTTGGTCTGTAGTTTTCTTTTTTTATTATGTTCTTTCCTGGTTTTGGTATTAGGGTAATAATGGCTTCATATAATAATTTAGGAAGCATTCCCTCTTTCTCTATCTTTTGGAATAGTTTCAGTAGGATTGATACCAATTCTTTTTGGAATGTCTGAAAGAATTCAGCTATGAATTCATCTGGTCATGGGCTTTTTTTGTTGGCAATGTTTTTATTACTGTTTCAGTCTCGCTACTTGTTATTGATCTGTTCAGAATTTCTATTTCTTACTGTTTTAATCTAGGTGGGTTGTATATTTCCAAGAACTTATCCATCTCCTCTAGGTTTTCTAGTTTGTGTGCACAGAGGTGTTCATAATAGCCTTGAATTATCTTTTGTATTTCTGTGGTATCAGTTGTAATGGCTCCCATTTTGTTTCTAATTGAGCTTATTTTTATTTTCTCTCTTCTTGGTTAATCTGGCTAATGGTGTATCAATTTTATCTTTTCAAAGAACCAGCTTTTTATTTCACTTATGTCTTATATTTTGTTTGTTTCAATTTTATTTAGTTTTGCTGTGATCTTTGTTATTTATTTTCTTCTGCTGGGTTTGGGTTTGGTTTGTTCTTGTTTCTCTAGTTCGTTGAGGTGTGAGCTTAGATTGTCTATTTGTGTTCTTCCAGGATTTTTTATGTAGACATTTAATGCTATGAACTCTCCTCTTAGCACCAATTTTGCTGTATTACTATTATCATTCAGTTTGAAAATTTTTTAAATTTCCATCTTGATTCCGTTGTTGACCCAAAGATCACTCAGGAGCAGATTATTTAGTTTACATGTATTTGTATAGTTTTGAGTGTTCCTTTTGGAGTTAATTTTGAATTTTATTTCACTTTGGTCTGAGAGAGTACTTGATATAATTTTGATTTTCTTAAATTTATTGTGACTTGTTTTGTGGCCTAGTATATGATCTTGGAGATTGTCTCATGTGCTGATGGAAAGAACGTATATTCTACAGTTGTTGGGTAGAATGATCTGTAAATATCTGTTAAATCCATTTGTTCTAGGGTATAGTTTAAATTCATTGTTTCTTTGTTGACTTTCTGTCTTGACGACCTGTCTAGTGCTGTCGGTGGAGTATTGAAGTCCCCCCCATTGTTGTGTTGCCATCTATCTCGTTTCTTAGGTCTACTAGTAAATGTTTTATAAATTTGAGAATTCCAGTGTTAGGTGCATATATATTTAGGATTGTGATATTTTCCTGTTGGACTAATCATTTTATCATTACATAATGTCCCTCTTTGTCTTTTTTCATTGTTGTTGCTTTAAAGTATGTTTTGTCTATATAAGAGTAGCTACTCTTGCTCACTTTTGCTTTCCATTTGTATGGAATACCTTTCTTCACCCATTTAAGTTTATGTGAATCCTTATGTGTTAGGTGAGTCTCTTAAAGACAGCAGATACTTGGTTGGTGGATTTTTATCCATTCTGTATCTTTTAAGTAGAACATTTAGGCCATTTACATTCAACATTAGCATTGAGATGTAAGGTACTGTTCTATTCATCATATTAGTTGTCATATGAATACCTTGGGTTTTTTTTTTTTCATTGTGTTATTGTTTAATAGGCTCTGTGAGATTTATGCTTCAAAGAGGTTCTATTTTGGTGTATTTGAGGTTTTTTTTTTCAAGATTTAGAACTCCGTTTAGAAGTTCTTATGATGCTAGCTTGGTAGTGGTAAATTCTCTCAGCATTTGTCTGAAAAAGACTTTCTCTCTCCTTCACTGATGAAGCTTAGTTTGCTGGATACAGAATTCTTGGCTGATAATCATTTTGTTTAAGGAGGCTAAAGATAGGATACCAATCTTTTCTGGTTTGTAGGGTTTCCGCTGAGAAATCTGCTATTAATCTGATAGGTTTTCTTTTATAGCTGATCTGATGCTTTTGCCTCACAACTCTTAAGATTCTTTCCTTCATCTTGACTTTCGATAACTTGATGACTATGTGCCTAGGTAATGATCTTTTTGCAATAAAATTTCCTGGGTGTTCTTGTAGCTTCTTGTATTTGGATGTCTAGATCTCTAGCAAGACTAGGGACATTTTTCTTGATTTTTTCCTCAAATAAGTTTTCCAAACTTTCAGATTTCTCTTCTTCCTCAGGAACACCACTTATTCTTATGTTTGATTGTTTAACATAATCCCAAATTTCTCGGAGGCTCTGTTCATTTTTTTAAATTCTCTTTCCTTTGTCTTTGTTGGATTGGGTTAATTCAAAAGCCATCTCTTTGGGTTCTGAAGTTCTTTCTTCTACTCATTCGATTCTACTGTTGAATTTTTCTAGTGTATTTGGCATTTCACTAAGTACGTCTTTCATTTCCAGAAGTTGTGGGTCTCTTTTCTTTATGGTATCTATTTATCTGGAGACTTTTTCATCTATATACTGTATTTTAAAAATTTTCTTTAAGTTGGTTTTCTTCTTTCTCTGGTATCTCCTTGAGTAGCTTAATAGTCAATCTTCTGAATTTTTTATTTGGCAATTTAGAGATTTATTCTTGGTTTGCATCCATTACTAGAGAGGTAGTTTTGGGAGTGTTGTAGAACCCTGTTTTGTATACTACCAGAATTACTTTTCTGGTTCCTTCTCATTTGGGTAGACTGTTTCAGTGGGAAGATCTGGAACCCAAGGGCTGCAGTTCAGATTCTTTTGTCCCATGGGGTGATCCCTTGATATGGTACTCTTCCCCTTTCCTTAAGCACAGGGCTTCCTGAGAGCCAGACTCCAGTGATTGCTGTTGCCCTTTTGGATGTAGCCTCTCAAGGGCTCCAGGGCCCCAGGCTGGTGCTGGGGAAATGTCTGAAAAGAGTCCTGTGATGTGATGCATCTTCAGGTCTCCCAGCTGTGGACACCAGCACCTGTTTCAGTGGAGGTGGTAAGGGAGTGAAGTGTGCTCTGTGAGAGTCCTTGGCTATGGTTTTCTTTAGTGTCCTGGCTTTCTTGAATGCTGGTTATGCTAGCAGTGAAGTTCTCATGTGAACAAACTCAAGATCTCTGTTTAGCCAGGGTGTTATAGGCAGTGGAATTAGCTGTTGTTTTCTCCTTCTTTGGAGCAGAGTTGTTCTGCTATAAGTTGCTGTAAAGGCCTGAGTTAGTTGGCATCCAGCCAGGAGGTGGTGCTTTCAAGAGAGCATCAACTATGGTAGTATAGGGAGGATATAAGCTTGCCCTAAATTGGCCAGTATTTTATAAGGACTCGGATTTCTTAGACAATGAGTGGGGCCACAGAGCTCCCAACAGTTTATGTCTTTCGTCTTCGGCTGGGCCAGTAGAGAAAAGTCATCAGGTCGGGGCAGGGCTAGACAGGTCTCAGCTCAGATTCTACTTGAGCAGGGCTTGCTGCAGCCACTGTAGGCGATGAGGGGCAGTTCTCAGGCCAGTGTAGTTATGTTCCCAGGGAAATTATAGTTGCCTCTGCTGCATGATACAGGTCACCAGGAAAGTAGTGGGAAAGCTGGTGGTAATGGGCCTCACCCAGCTCCCATGCAGCCAGCAAGGCCGGTCTCACTCCCGCCCTGCCCCACCAACAGCACAAAGTTTGTATCCAGGCAACCAGCCAGCAAGGCTGAGATCTTGCCCCAAGCTACAAGTCTCCCCACTGAGAAAGCAAGCAGGGCTCTCAGGTCTCACCCCTCCCTACCTGCCTGCACTGTCAGCTATGGCTTCTGTACTCATATCTGCACTTCCTGTTTGCCTCCCACCCTCAGATTCTGCTTAGGAAAATTTGTGTTTAATCAAAATTATTACAAAGTTCAGCTAGATGCTTCCTTCACCCTGTGGTCCCTCCCCAATTTCACTGGCTCCCGTCCTCAAGGACCCCTGTAAGATGAAGCCAGGGATGACTTCCCCGGGCTCAAGCTGGGGACGAGGGGTGCCTACAGGGATCTTCCCACAGCTTCTTCTATTTTTATATTTTGCTTAACTCCTTAAATCCATTTCAGCTCTAGGTAAGGTTAAATCCTTCTCCTATGATATGGATTTTCAGGTTCCCCAGTGGGGACATGTGTTCAGAGGCAGACTTTTCCCCTCTCATACTTTCAGAACTCACAGTTTTTCCACTTCTTTTCCATCTCTAGATTACTTCTAACACCTAATAAATGCTATAGAAATAGTCATTATCATGTGTTTCTAAGTTTATATTATGTTTTGCTTGTTTTGTGGACTATCTTTCTTTCTTGGGTGGTTGGATCCGTGCATGAGGAACCTAGGAATATAGGGAGCTGACTATATTTCTGAAAGCACATGACCCTCGTTGCCTCTGGAACAGCACAGATGATACACATTGGAGAAATGCAAAGAATGTAAAAGTTGTCCTGCTGCTCCTTCAGCTTGAAGAAAAAGGACACTTTCTCTAAATTTTAAAATCTATTTTGAAGAACGCTTTGATCTCAGCTAGGCCATCATGCAGCAAGAAGCAGGAAGACAGCACTACTCATGAATTTGGATGATGTCATCACCTTGGTTTTATGTAGAAGGGTTTTGTCAATTGCTTCTGTGATGCAGAGCACTCTGATCTTCCTTCATTAGAACAAGGCCACAAAGAAGTGAGTTCACTCTGATGTCTGACGGTTCATGAAGGCAACTGCTCCTTTGTTATGAAATCCCCAAATGCTCCGTGCTGTTCTGGAGCTCAGGAAATGGTTCATCGGCATGAGCAGAGCCACACAGATGCCTGGCCCTCTCTGGAGGCCAGAGGCACTTCCACTCCTGATGACCAGAACTGCCAGTTACATTGACACCAACCCCAGCATTCAGGTTCTGCAGTTGCTGTTCTGGGTCAGGCTCACCACTGACCAAACTGAACTTGGTGGAATGTGGCCTTTCCTATGTGGCTGACCCTCTGGGTTGACAGTGCAGCCACCATTTCTAACTCCACCTGCATTCACAGAGGCCAGACAGCCTGCTGTGTCTCCTCTGCATACTTTGCACCTAGGGGTGGCCAGGAGATGGGAAGGGGAATTCTGTGGGGGTGGGGCGGGGTCTTCCTGGAAAGGCTTTTTTCTTCCAGAGAGTTGTCTCACTCCCATCACTGGAAACAATGCCAGAGTTGGGGAGCAGTTGGATTGCAACCCCGAGTTGCAAGCCTGAAGACAGAACCTACAGGCTGGGGATGGCAGCCCCCTAGGATGGAATCGGCCTGACCTGGACTACCCACTTCCAGAATTTCTAAGGGGTAAACAATGAGTGTCTTTTTTAGCCATGAAAGCTGATTCGGTTATTAGTATGAACTGCAGAAGGGCTCACTATCCCTCCACTTTAGGAACTCTGCCTGGCACTTGGTGGTCTTTAAAACGTATTTCTCAAGTGAGTACTGAGCATGTGGGACTATTAGGCTGGCCCCTCTGCTTGGAGAATTTCCACGCTGCACAAGGGTGAAAAGCTTCCTGGGCTCACATCAAATGCACTTCCAGATGTCCCTGCTGCACACTCTCACTCCCCTGTAAGCCCCCAGGACTCACTCAGAGCCTCCACAATGCCTTCTCTCAGTCGGACTGTGTGGATGTCGCATGTGCTGGGTCTGAGCGTCTAGCCGTTTGCCCGGAAGGTTAACAAGGCACGTGTCCATTTAGGACTTATCAAATGAGTGGGTGGGCAGCTCACCATGGAGATGGCGGGCTTCATCTGACAGCCCCTGGACCTCCAGTGCCTCTTTCTTCTCTTCTGGAAATCACATTGTTATGTTTTCTGAGATGATCTATTCCAACCTTTAACACAGGCAAATCTCACTGCCTTTATGAATCAGGTACTGTGTGCAGCACCTGTTTTAAAAATGTTTACACCAAGACAAGGAGGCGACCCTGTGAATATTCCCATTTTACAGTTGAGGAAATGAGGGAATACAAATATATCCCCATGGCCGAGCAGGGTTGTGCACACAGGTAGGTCTTGCCCCAGTTGGGCCTTGACCATCATACAAAATACAGCCTGACACCTGACACCTGGCTTTCCACGGCTAGGACTCTGAGCCTAGCCCAGTCTCCCAGCCAGGTCACCTTTGGCAATCACATGCCCTGCGTGACCCTCAACCTGCCTGGCTGTGAAACAAGGAGGTTGGGCTTTCCTTGGTACTCTCCAAAGTTCCTCTTGATTCTGAACTCAAACAGTGCAGTCTTCATTTAGTTCAAGCACTTGGGAAAGTTCTTGGTTTTATCATATCTCACTGTATAACATACGGAAATGATAGCAACTGCCTTTGCCAGTATTTGTCTCACTCGTGGGCTGACCATGGTCCCCATGGCCCTGTCCCTACTTGGCCACAAGGGACTGAGCACAGGGTGGATAGCTGGTCCTCAACCAGCAAGGACCTCTGGCTTCTGTGGCCAAGCTCAAAGTGTGAGTCAGTCACCAGACACCCTATCCCCTGGGGACCCAGACTGCAAAAATGGGAGCCTGGGCCCACAAGGGGCAGGAGAGAGGTAAGAGTCACCAGATGGACTATGGCCTGGGAGGCTCTGAGAAGCTTGTGAATATATAGGCTGGTGAGAGGGGACAGGAGCAGATGCTGCTCTGAGCAAGTATGGGGAGAAGAAGAAGCTCCTCCCCTCCACCCTTTGTGGTTTCTGGGTTTGTCCAGGCTCTGTGAGGGCCCTCACCATGGCTCTCCTTTACAGGAAGAAAGTGGAGCACATCCGTCTTAGTCTGTTTCAAGTTGCTATAACAGAAGGCCTCATACTGGGTAATTTATAAAGAGAAGAGGTGTATTTTGGCTCATGGTTCTGGAGGCTGGGAAGTCAAAGATTGGGTGGCTGCATCTGGTGGGCCTAGAGCTATATCAGAACATGGCAGAGATGTGAAAAAGGAGGCAGGTGTGTGCATGTGCCAAGGAGACCCCACAAAATTCCAGTCCAGAGAGCAGCACTCGCTCTTGTGAGAAAGGCCGTAACTCCTCTTAACAAGCTAATCACTTATGAAAAGCCCCACCTCCCAACACTGTCACATTGGGAACCAAGCCCCAGCATGACTTTTGGTGGGGACAAGCCATATTCATACCACAGCAACATCTTTGTATGGTTATGTCACAATGTTTAAACTCACTTTTGACATTATTCATTATATGTAAGCATGTTTCTCTCACCACCTCTCTTTCCATCCATCGTCATAGACCCAGGGAAAGGGAAGAAAGAAAAGAATGGATACCACATAGAAGAAGAAAAATGTGTCACCTAGAAGGCTCCCAGGGGTCACCAAGAGGGAGGGGTGTTACCCATCCTGTCTGGCCACTGTGGGAAGACAAGGCTGAGGTAGGAAGCAGGAGAGGAGCTTCCTGCCCATAGCCTCTCCCTCCAGGCCAAAGTCCAGGCTGAGGGGATACCAAGAGCAGAAGGGCATTGGCTTTGCTCCTTTCTTGGACCCCTTGGAATAGCATAGCACACATCCTCCAGCCCAGGCTGCAACAATGAATACCACACCTGCCCATGGCCAGGAGAGGCACCTGACCAAAAGGGCCCAGAGGACAGCAGCCAGCAAACACCAAGGCAAGCCTGAGGCCAGAGCCACAATGCCAAATGAATCCAGTTATGGACTGAATTGTGCCCCCTGGATTCGTGTGTTGAAGCACCTACTCCCAATGTGACTGTATGCGGAGATGGGGCCTTGAAAGAGGTCAGAAGGGTGAGGCCCTCATTCAATGGGTCTTGTGTCTCTGTAAGAGGAGATTAGGACACAGACACATATATGTGAAGGCACAGGGAGAAGACAGCCCTCTGCAAGCCAAGGAGAGAGGCCTCAAGATAAACCAACCTTGCCAACACCCTAATCTCGGACTTCAGCTTCCAGACCTGTGAGAAATAAATTTCTGTTTAAGCCACCTGGTCTCTGGTACAGTTATCATTTGGTACCCAGAAAGGATTGCTTCCAGCACCTCCTGTGGATACCAAAATCCATTGATGCTGAAGTCCCTTGTATAAAATGGTGTAGTACAGTATTTGCGTATAACCTACACACATCCTGCCATATACTTTAAATCATCTCTAGGTTACTTACCATACCTAATACATTGTAAATGCTATTAAATAGTTATGTTGTATAGTTTAGGCAAGAATGACAAGAAAAAATCTGTACACGTTCAGTACAGATGCAACCTACCTTTTTAAAAATATATCTATTTTTGATCTGCAGTTGGTTGAATCCATGGATATGGAACCCATGGTCTTGGAGCCCATGGCTGCCAGGGGCCAGCTGGACTTTGTTTCACAGCCTGAGAAGACCAGTGCAACTCTTACAGCCTCACCATCCCGGAGAGGTCTGGAAGGGCTTCTGAGAAGGGCTGAGCCATCCAAAGCGCTGTGTCAATCTAAAGAGACCACAGACAGCGTTGCCTGGGACTGGGCTTCCAGGATGTGATGGCAGCATTGCATTTTCCCCGCTGTCCTGCAGAGTAGAGCTTGAGAGACAGCTCACAAAATAAAACAGGTTGTCTGTCATGCCTAAAGTCAAGATGCCTTCCAACCAAATCACATATTTCATAAGCTTACTTAGGCCAACTCAGAGTCCCTTTTTAGAACATGGAGGAATACAAGGACGGAGGGGGGCCAAGGGAGGCCAAAGAGGAAGGAATAGGTTGACTAGATAACATTGCCATTCCCTATCCAACCACAAATGAATGGAAGGCCAGTCATTTTGAATTGAAACAGAAAAGCGGAATGCCTGTTTGGGCATGAGGGTGTCCCTTGTGTCTCCTCTCCCAACAGACTAAACTTCCAGGATATTCTGAGCCCCAAAGAGATACCAGAACTCATTCCATTTCATAGCAAAGATCCTTCCCCCGCAATCTCCGTGCCAACCTGTGAGTAACTCAGTGTATTCTGGTCTCTGGTCTCTCAAGATGTTGAAATGAGCAGCTTGCCCAATGGCACCTGAATGGGCTAAGAAACCTCAGAGTTCTCCTTCGAGACTGATTTCCTGATTGCACAATCTCTGAACCAGCAGGCCTCCCATCTCTGATAAGACAATGGCCCAGTCCCAGTAGATAGCAGATTGCTTTCTAGGTCCAGGCTGAGCAATCACGAATAAGGGCACGGCAGCCAAGGGTGGCTTGGACTTAATGAGGAAGGTCATTCATCCTGATTCAGGAGCTGCTAGGGCACCACAGACATTTTTGATTTGTTTTGTTTTGTTTTGTTTTGTTTTAATCTGCTTAGTGCTTACCAAACTGTGTCCTTTCTCCTCCCAGGCCAGAGGTTCCCAGGAGCAGGCCAAGAGAGTCAATGTCATACAGCAAAAATCTGCAGCCCCTCACTGCTCAGGGCTCTGTGCTGGGGTGTGGGGTACAAAGCAGGCTTTGCTGTGACCCCAGACTCAAGAAGCTCACACGTCGGAGGCCACTGGGAAGCCAGAGAAGAGTCCTCACTCCTGGACAGATGCCTTTGTCCTCAGTTTCCTTGTAAAATGGTGGTCATCAGATAGTAGAAAAACAGTAACTCCTGGGGTTTTGTGCAAATTAAATAATACATGGAAAGTCCAACAGCTAATAATTACTGTATACCTCACATAGTAAACCACATAGTAAATACTAAATTATTAGCTATTGTTGATTAGCTGTTAATTGAAAAAGATACATATTTCTTCAAATAAAGAATGAAGGGAGGAAGGAAGGAGGCTGTACTTTAGAAGTGTATCAGTAAAATTGGGGCTGCTAAACAGCCGCAGAGTGTGGGAAGGTATATTTGGTGAACACGCTTAATTGTTCAAGGTTGACGAGGCAGAACGCAAGTCACTTCCTGGGGCTGGGGATGGGTCCCCCCGCCGAACCCTAGAACACAAAGTCCTGCCCCTGGGATCTGGAATGGGATCACAGCATTGGGAGTTGAGGGCCAAGTCCTGTTGATGATGGCTGCAGAGAAGAGAAGTCCCCAGACCTGTCCAATCCAACTCTTCCTTGAATTCCTCCAGAAGCCCCAACATCTTTTCGATAATTTCCCTTCTTCATTCTAACCGCCTCAAGTCAGTTTATTTTGCCGGTGGAAACAAGAAACTGACCTGATGCAGATCCTTAAGGTCTGGTATTCTTTTTTGTTGTTGTTACTTAGTTTTTATTTCATAATCATAAACTTAACTCTGCAATCCAGCTAGGCATGGGAGAGAACAAGGAAAACATGAAACCCAAAGGGAACTGCAGCGAGAGCACAAAGATTCTAGGATACTGCAAGCAAATGGGGTGGAGGGGTGCTCTCCTGAGCTACAGAAGGAATGGTCTGGTGGTTAAGATAAAACACAAGTCAAACTTATTCGAGTTGTCCACAGTCAGCAATGGTGATCTTCTTGCTGGTCTTGCCATTCCTGGACCCAAAGCGCTCCATGGCCTCCACAATATTCATGCCTTCTTTCACTTTGCCAAAGACCACATGCTTGCCATCCAACCACTCAGTCTTGGTAGTGCAGATGAAAAACTGGGAACCATTTGTGTTGGGTCCAGCATTTGCCATGGACAAGATGCCAGGACCTGTATGCTTTAGGATGAAGTTCTCATCTTCAAATTTCTCCCCATAGATGGACTTGCCACCAGTGCCATTATGGTGTGTGAAGTCACCACCCTGACACATAAACCCTGGAATAATTCTGTGAAAGCAGGAACCCTTATAACCAAATCCTTTCTCTTCAGTGCTCAGAGCACGAAAATTGTCTGCTGTCTTTGGAACCTTGTCTGCAAACAGCTCGAAGGAGACGCGGCCCAAGGGCTCGCCGTTGACGGCAATGTCGAAGAACACAGTAGGGTTGACCATGGCTAGTAGTACAGGACTTTCCTCGGCGGCAGCGTCTGCAAAGCGCAAGGTCTGGTATTTTTAAGTGCTCCCTTTCTTTGGCACTAGCTAATATGCAGCAGAAACTATGGTGGTGGTAGGTAAGCTGGGCACTGAGGCCAGACTCCCTCCTCCGGGCATCCCTTTCTTTACTGTGAAAATCAGAAGGTGGCCCTCTCCTCCCCCAACCTCAGCTTAACAGGACTGGATTCTAGGGGTTGACACCAAGTTTTGCCAGTAACACAAATAAATCCTGTGGGGGAAGAAGGACAGAGGTAGAGAATGTTTTTTAAACAATGGGCTCCCCATGAATGCGAGTCTCAGAAATTGCATTTAGATGATATAATTAAATGCTTTAAAAAAAGACAAGAATGAGATCCAGTCATTTTTCCAGATATTTTTCCACTCAACAAAAGTTCGGGATGTACTTTTCTAAGCCCCTTTCCTCTAAAATGTGTGTATTTTGAAGGAAATGTAGCCCATATGTTGCTGACTCATGTTTCATGCTAAATGCTCTTGGGGAATATTTACTCCAAAACAACCTCCATTTGTTTATGCTTTTAAAGAATCTCTCAGAGCTTAAAAACAGGAAGACTTAGTTGGCCAAGTGCACTCCTTACAAGTTTTCTACAGGTTGAGGGTTCAGCATCCACAATGAGATAGAAGGGGCTTCTCAAGTTCATAAAGGTGCATTGACCACCTGAGCCTAGTTGATGAACTGTGAGTTTATTCAACCCGAGGCCAGGTCCATGAGAGGAGCAGCCTGTGCCTAGGAGGGTAAGGATGGGCCAGAATCCTGCTGAGAGTCAATGTTGGCCTGAAGCCCTGATGAGGACATTGCCCTGCAATCCCCAAGTCTACTTCCCAGCCCTGGGTTGAGGACATCTGGGGGGTAGCTGTAGCTAGTCCAGGGCAATGGTTCACTGAAGTAAAGAGTGAGAGAATTCTATCTTGGCCGGATGACCTCTCCCCTACCAAATGGAAGTGTGCAAGGCAGGGAAGAGGCGGCAAGACAGTGGTGTGGGGATAGCAGAAAGGCATGGTAAGTAGAGGCAGCCTGTGCTGTGCCTTCTGCCTCTACCCTTCTCTAGCCTGAAGACCTGAAGCCTGCCAGGCTCAGTCTCATCGTCTGTAAAATGGGAATCATGCATTTACCTTATAAAGATACAAGGATCAGAAACGCACATCTGAAATACCCGCATAGGACCCGGGGATCCATAACTGGGCACCCTTAGCAGACAATACGGGTGTTATGGTTAATATTGAGTGTCAACTTGATTGGATTGAAGGATGCAAAGTGTTGTTCCTGGGTATGTCTGTGAGGGTGTTACCAAAGGAGATGAACATTTGAGTCAGTGGACTGGCAGAGGCAGACCCAGCCTTACTCTTGTTGGGCACCATCTAATCAGCTGCCAGTGCAGAATAAAATAAAGCAGACAGAGGAATGTGGAAGGACTTGACTGGCTGAGTCTTCTGGCCTTCACCTTTCTCCCATGCTAGATGTTTCCTGCCCTTGAACATCAGATTTCTTCAGCTTTTGGACTCTTGGACTTACAGCAGTGATTTGCCAGGGACTCCCGGGCCTTTAGCCACAGACTGAAGGCTGCACTGTCGGCTTCCCTACTTTTGAGGTTTTGGGGACTTGGACTGGCTTCCTTACTCCTCAGCTTTGCAGATGGCCTATTGTGGGACTTCACCTTGTGATCCTGTGAGCCAATTCTCCTCATAAACTCCCCTTCATCTGTACACGTATCCTATTAGTTCTGTCCCTCTAGAGAACCCTGACTAATCCATTGGGAGAACCTGGACGGCACATTCCTTGCTACTGTGACAGTGGTGGTCACATCTGCTGCTATGGGCTGAATGGCTTCATCTCCCAACATTTATATGTTGAAGCCTAATGCCCAGCATAATGGTATTTGGAGGTGGGGCCTTTGGGAGGTGATTAGGTCAGAGGGTGGAGTCCCTGTGATTGGGATTAGTGCCCTAATAAAAGAGACCCCAGAGAGATCCCTCACTCCCCCAACACCATGTGAAGACACCGTGAGAATATGTCTCTATGAACCAGAAAGAGGGCCCACAGCAGACACCAAATCTGTAGGTGTCTTAATCTTAGACATCCCAGCCTCTAGAACTGTGGGAAATAAATTTCTGTTGTGTATAAATCACCTAGTCTACGGTATTGTGTTCGAGCAGCCAGACAGACTAAGACACCTGCCCTGGCTCAGTGTGCTGTGGAGTTAGGATACCAGTACAAGCAGGGGCTCAGGCAGTGGAGCTGGAAGCTCGCTCCTACCAGCACTTAGCCTGGATCAGTGGTCTCCAAGACGGGATGTGGAACCCCAAGGGAGTGCATGACAATCTAGTAGGGTATGGGAAGGATACACAGAGCGATCTCTACTTTTATTTCACCTGCATATAATAAGTAATGTTTTCTAATACTCAGTGTAAAGATTAACTCTGCTTGGCTAAGCACTGTAGTGCCAAAAATCCATGAGCTATCCAGAGGGAAGAGAAGGAATTGCCCAGTGGAGAGGCAGGTGTGAGACCCTGTCTGCATATTGCGCAGTTTATATGCACCAGAGTGTGTAGATTTCCTTACAGAGAAGAATCTTCACACCACTCTGCTAGCAACTCCCTGTGTAGCTGAGGTACTCAGACAAGTGATTTCGAGGTGGGTGGTTTTCTTTTACAAAAGGCAGGCACTTCTTTGGCTGAACTGTCCTCTGTAGGTGGACAAGAGCTAGTCATCAACATGCAACCAGCAGTGTTTCCAAAAATAATAAACATGCTCAAGCTGTCTTTTCAAGGGAAGGGTGACGTGGAACACTAGGTGTTAAGGAAACTGCTTTTCAAAAAAACTTACTCTACAGAGAGACTGAAAAATGGTGCACGGGACTTTTCCCTCCTTATGTGATTTTGTTACCAAAAATAACATATGCATGTCATTTATTTTTAAAAACTTCGTATCTCATACATTGAAAATACTTGCAAACAGGATTTTCTAACCTGTTTAAAAATCTTCCAAAGTGTTTTAGTGGATTTTGAAGCTATTTGCCTAAAAATTATAAAAATGCAAATACCTTGTAAGAAAAACGGAGATTAAAAAATAAGTTTTAGCCACATTTCAACACAAGCCTTTGCATGATTGGTGAATGGAGTGGAAAACATGAGTGCTGTGATTTAGGCAGCTCTGTGCACTCACTGGATCCCTGGGAACCTGGTGTGTTGAGAGGGGTCCTCCCAAATCAGCCCAAACTGAGACGGTTGAATAGCTGCCTCAGAAATTATAAACCAAGGTTTATGAAATCGATGGAGATGCCCAACAGTGTCAGTAATCCTTCTAATACCACTTTAGTTCAAAAACAGAAAAGATCATGTCCATAACAAGAAAATATTTTAAATATTGTTTATTTCATCTTTGTTTTATTTTTATCTTTTTTATTTTAATGTATATTTTATTTTCCAGATAATATACTATGTCAGTGTCATAGGATAGAACACGTGTGTGTCCATAGACATACATAATGCATTCATATATTGGGGGTGAGTTTTTAGATTTTCGGGGATCTCAGTGGCCCAGATGGTTCCCCTGACTGGTGGCCCTGAGGAGCCACACTGTAATGCCAGACTCTCCGCCGTCCACAGCCCCCACTCACTCAGCAGCCCAGTCATGCCCACCTCTGCCCTCCAGCTTCCTTTCCACCTGACATCTGGCCTGCCTCTTCTAACTTGCTCCTGCTCTGCCCAAACACATATGGAAGATGTACTTTGACAAAAGGACCAATGTGGAAACCACACCCTAGTTAGATCCTCAGACAACAGCCAGAGCAGACAAGTGCCTGTCACTAAGTGAGTGGGAAAAAGGGATTTCCATGATCAAATCAGGGAGTATTCCTGCTCTGGGTGTCTCTGGAGGAAGCCGCCTCCTGCTCCCTCTTCTCACCTCTGCCTCCCTCACACCCTCCCCTGCCAGTGTAGACATCACAGGAGGATGCCTCCACACACCACTGGACAAGTGAGTTCACATCTGAGGTGCATGTATTTTTCATGATAGTTTTGATTGTCCAGAAAATTAACAATGAAATGATGGGGTGGCAGAAAGAAAGCCAGAAAAGAAACTTGAAAAATTTACAATCTAACTCAGAGAGAACAACACTTTTAGACATCAGGGCAGTGAGAAAAGAATAAATACTTTGTTAATGAATAAAGTAATGCAGAACAAACACGTATGTGTACCTAATAGTGCTGGCCCCAGGGGGGCATGTGGTTCAGGGAGATGAATGAGTTAAGTGGTAAATAACTGATGGCAAAGAGGGGCCCTGGCTCCCTGTCCCTGCTGCCAGACAGCTCTGAGGCAGGCGCTGCCCAGCCCTGCTCATAAGAATCCCCTCCCGTGTCAGCTGTTCCTCCCCTCCCATCTCACTTCCCCACCCCCTCACACCTGCGTTTTGGGATCACCTCGCAGGTGCGCCGCCCACCCCCAACACCGTGTCTTGAGTCTGCTTTCAGGGTGACCACATAAACACATGCCACCAAGTCCAATGGACACGGCCTCCCATCCAGTGGTACCACAAGGTGTGGTGTGTGCAGACTGCAAGTATTTCTTTTTCTTCCAAACACTAAGGCTGTGCTAGGTGTGGTGTCAGTCATTGCCCCTGTATTTTCTGGAGGGGCATGTCCCAGAGCTGGGGAGTGGGACTTCCACCAGCTGGAGGCAAGGCACCATGGCACTGCGTATCCACCTGCGCTCCCTGCATCCAAGCCACCTGCTCCAGCATGTGCCAGGTGGAAGCACTTGTCTAGCCCCCACAGGAAGCAACTCCACCTTATATAGGAGACAGAATTTTCTGCCGCCTGGCCCCACTGCCTGTGAGCTCTTGGTGTGTTTTTAATTCCATATCTTTTGGTCTTGGACAGGCGCGTTGCCTGTTACTGGTTACCAGCTGCTGGGCAGAGCTGTCCTGCAGTCGCTAGGGTTTCTGTTACTCCTCCATCCCTGAAGGAGGGTTCTCTTCCAGCTCCCCAAAGACAGGAGGGATCTGGGCTTGCTCTAAGATTCCCAAACCCAAGACATCAGCCCACTCATAGCCTGGACCACCTGGCATTTGTTCAGTCACCTGCCAGACACTCTTCTCAGCTCCCCTTCAAAATCCCACACCTTTACCCTGCATGCGGAAATGGAGATCTTGGGGGGCACTGAGATGCACCAGTCCTCTCCCTACTCCACACAGTGCCTCCGCCTCTGCCCTCCTGTGTCTCCTCTACTCACTCTGTGATGCTCAGCAGGGCTGTCAGTCAGCCCTAGGCCTGGCCAGTTCTCACCCCAGCATTTCCTTCAAAAGCTCCCTGTGCCCTTTCCCCCACAGCCTTCCTGCAGGTTCCAAGGCCAAGGTCTCCATCTGGTCTCCCTTGCCAACCCCCAACCAGCCCAATTCTCTACAGTGTCAGGAACCTCTTAAAATACCCATCTAGTGACTGGCTGCAGGGCTGGGTCAGGTGCCCGGAGCCCACACTAAGGCCATAGGAGAGTGTCCCCATGTGACAAGATATTCCAGGATTCCAGGCCCATTCCCGCCCTGCCAGCTTGTCCTTTTAGCCTGTCTGTTCTCCTATTCTGCCCAACCCTGCTGGAAGACCTGGTGTCCCTAAATATGCCTTTGTTATGAAGAATTACCCAAAACATGGGAACGAGTCAAAAGATTACTATGTGACCCTCTGACAGCCACACTGGAGCACTGGCTGCCAAGCAGGCCTGCCTGAGAGTGACCAGATTTCCTAGGGGAGTTAATATGGTGATTTTTAAGAAATGTCCACACACTCTGATAATCCTTCCCCAAAGGGTGGAACTTAGTTTCTCTCCCCTTGAGTGGGCTGTGCCTAGAGACTCACACCTAGAGAACAGAACACAAAGGAAGTGATGAGCTGCCACTTCTGAGATTAGGTTATAAAAAGACTGTGGCTTTCATCTTGACTCCTCCCCCTTCCCCTCCCTCCCCATGTCCCTTTTCATCACTCCCTGGGGGAAGGAGCCACCAGGTCTTGTGACCAGCTGTGCAGAGAGGCCCCCTTCATGCAGAGAAGATCTGGAGCCTCTGCCCAGAGCCACCTGAGTAAGCCTGGAAGCGGATTGTGAAGCACCTTCTGAAGACTGCAGCCCAGGCTCACAGCCTGACCGAAACCTCGTAGAGACCCTATGAGGAAAATGTTTTTCAGGATACCTGCTTTAAAAAATACATATGAGACATTCATTTACTGGTGAATCTCTTGGTTAACAAGAATCTGTGTGTTATGTGCTGGATGGAGGAAGCCAACTCAAAGATAAATGAAACTTTTTCTATGCCCTCATGAAACTCATGATTGCCCCAATCAGAGCTTGTCCCTCGGAAACTGTGCAAGACAAGAAATGTGTGCTGGCTGAGGCTGCTAAGTTTTAGGGTGATACCGCACTAAAAAATGAAATTGTTTGTTGATTAATGACCAGACTCTATGAAATTGGATGTTAACTTGTTGAATATCGATACATTGCAACCCTTTCTCCTGGCAGAGTAATAACCTGAAAGATAGTGGTTCCATTGTCCTACAGGACAGTAATCAGTCTCGTATCTGACTTTATCATTGGATGCTGTCATTCTGATATGCACTGTCAGTTTTTCCAGCCCTTTGAACCAGCTTTATCATTCTAGTTCTATCACTAATGAATTAAGTAAATATTTGATACGAAAATATTTGTGGGGGGATCATATGTTAACTATTGAGGATTGCCCTTTGATACTGTGTCATTCTGTGCCTTTGCACCTCTACCCTGCTTTACTTATAGGTGGAAGCCCTTCCCTGTCCCAGGTATCCCTGTCCCAGCTACCTGCTGTAAAAGAGGCTCTCTGTGCCCTCTCAGGAGAAGCTTTCCCTGGCCCTGGGAAGAAGCCATCCCCGCCCTCTCCACGTTCCTGTGGCATTTTGCTCATGAGGCCATCAGAGAGTGTCTCAGACCATGTGGATCTTGTTGGGGCCCAACCCCAGCACGTGACTGCTGTCCAGGCCTTTGTGTAGCAAGTGAGGGTGGGCTGGTGCAGGGCTTTGCGGGGGACACATCTTCAGAAGAGACTGGGGTGGTCCTGGAGACCGTTCGAATAAAGGAGTCCTTTTGCCAGGGGTTGTCATGCGTGTGCCAAGCCAAGGGCAAGAGACGAAGGCTCAGCTTGAGGGAACGTGCGGATGGAAAATGTGGGCCTCTACTGTTCATCTAATAAAAAAGGAGAGAAAAACGCACCAAGGATAGAGGGATAGAGAGGCTGGTATGAAGGGAGCCAGAGTGTGCGAGGAGAGGTGAGGGGTGAGGAGGGGAGGCCAGGTTCGTCAGGAAGTGCCATGAGGCTCCTTTAAGGACAAGCCTATGCATCTGACCCAGCTTCATAAGGGACAAGCTCTGATTGGGGCAATCATGAGTTTCATGAGAGCATAGAAAAAGTTTCATTTATCTTTGAATTGGCCTCCTCCATCCAGCACATAACACATAGATTCTTGTTAACCAAGAGATTCACCAGTAAATGAATGTCTCATATGTATTTTTTAAAGCAGGTATCCTGAAAAACATTTTCCTCAAAATATCTGCTACAGCATTACATTACTTGTTGGTGCCTCTAAGCACATACCCTTCTCATCTGTATTAGCACCACCCTTTTCTCTTTCTTGTCCTAAGGCTTCCACTAGTCTATCAGTCAGTTTTTGCTGCCTGACAAGTCACCTCATTTCCTATTGTTCCTGTAACAAACTAACACAAATTTAATGACTTAAAATGCTACACATTTGGCCGGGTGTGGTGTCTCATGCCTATAATCCCAGTGCTTTGGGAGGCCGAGGCAGTTGGATCACCTGAAATTAGGAGTTCCAGTCCAACCTGCCCAACATGGTAAAACCCCATCTCTACTAAAAATACAAAAAATTATCTGGGTGTGGTGGTGCACACCTGTAATCCCAGCTACTTGGGAGGCTGAGGCAGGAGAATCTCTCAAACCCAAACCTGGGAGGCAGAGGTTGCAGTAAGCGGAGATTGCGCCATTGCACTCCAGCCTGGGCGACAAGAGAGAAACTCCGTCTCAAAAAACAAAAATTAAAAAAAAAAAAAGCTACGCATTTATTCTCTTACAGTTCTGTGAGCCAGAAGTCCAAAGTGAGTCTTCCTGTGCTAAAATTGAAGCATCTACGGGGCTGGCTTCTTCTAGGGGCTGCAGGGAGAATCTGATCTTCGCCTCATCAGCTGCTAGAGGCCTCTGGCATTCGTGGGCTGCATCATTCCAGTCTCTGTCTGTTGCCATATCTTGTCTTCTGTCTGACCTTCCTATGTCCCTCTTACAAGGCCTTAGTGATTGCATTGGGCTGACCTGGATAGTCTGGGATGCTCTCCCCATTTCAAGGCCCTTAACTTCATCACATTCACAAAGGCCCTTTTCCTATGGAAGGGGACATATTCACAGATTCTGGGGATTAGGAAGTGGACATCTTTCTTTGTAGAGGGTGGTGAGGTCCATTATTTGGCATTTTGTTCAAGGTTAAGCACAAAAACCATGCATCTCTCTCACATTTTGGGCATTTGTCGATCCCAGCTTGGCTGAATCATGCATAGGCAGCAGCTGCTGGGTCAGCTGACGGCTGGCTGGTCGAGGATGGCCTCAGCTCAGACAGCTCGTCTCTGCTCTTGTGGCCTCTCACCCTCCAGCAGGCTAGGAGGGGCTTGTTTACATGGAAGCTGGACACGGTTCCAAGAAATGAGGCAAAAGCACTCAAGGCATATTGAGATATAGTCTCAGAATTGACACAGAACCCCTTCTACCTCATTCCGCTGGCTGAAGAAAGTCATGAGGTCAGCTCAGGTTCTAGTGGGGAGGAAGTCAGTGAAGCTGCCCAGTCATATTGCAAAGGTCGAGATATAGGGAGTGGTGATAGATTGCAGCCAGTTCTGCCATATACCATGGTAAACACCTAGCTGCTGCGTTATCAAGTACCTGCCAGGGCACAGCTTACAAACAGGCAAACAGCTCCAGGAACCCAAACTACCAAAGACTCTAAGAAGCAGCCCCTTGTCCTGTCTGTAAGAACTCTGCTCCTGACCATCATACACTTGGTTCATTTTCAATCTACTGCTCTGTAGATTGGGGCCTCTGCGTGCTGCTCCCTGTTCCTCTCCTCCTAAATAAACCTACCCCTCCATCAAGGTCAAAGCTATTCCAACATCGTGAAGGCTTGCCACTATTCCCTACAAGGACGTCAGTCCCCCTCCCCATTCTACAGTGCACAGCTTTCGTGTTAGCTTCCATGTAAACCCAAGGCTTCATTTGCCGGGGCCTGGGCCAGCACAGCAGGGCTGAGTCTGTGCGCTCCGTCTCCAACAGCGACACCGTGTGGCAGGAAGAAGGAATGATCGTAACGGTCGGAGCAGGTGCAGGTCTTTCCCCACTTAGGTGTGAAGACTGACCCGCTTCTGTTTATAAGCCCCATGGTGGCTCAAGGAAGGGATGTTGTCCTTCCTGCCTTTAAGGCATTAAGACGCATAAGGACAATAAATTTTTAGTGGCTGAAAAATAAACAGCAAGATTGCGTTTACGCTCCACTTGGAGCAGGCCATCCTGGTTATACACACAACTTACAGTTGCTTTCTCCAAAACACATCTTTTTTTGGTTAACTTCATACCTGAATATAATTTTAAGCTTAAAGAAAAATTGCAAAAATAGTACAAGGATTTCCGTTTTACCATTTCCCCAGATTCACCAGTTAATTACCTATTTCTCCATTTGCAATGAAAGCAAGAGAGAAAAAGACAGACTTTTCCTTGGCTATTTGAGAGTTAAGTTGGAGAAATATTCCCTAATTTACTGATGATTACTTCAGTGTGATTTCTAAAAACACGGACAATTTCTTACGCACATACATATAGTATTATTACCAAAATCAGAACATTTTACATTAATGCAATACTGTTATCTAATACACGGTGTCTATTTAAATTTTATCAGTTGTCCCTACGGTGTACTTTATAGTAATATTTTTTCAGTCAGTATATCTTTTTAAATTCTTAATGACTACACGCATACATTCAGTTGACAGAATATTGTAAGAAATTGATTAACAAGTTTAATCTATCTGAACTTTTTACCTAGCAGTGCAGGGAAGCATAGATTCGATTGAGTAGTACATAGTCCATTGAAAGAGGTATGGACTTCCAGTGACAATGTCAATTAACTGACCTGCAATAAGTTCAAGAGAGAAAGGTGGAACTGTCCTTTTAGGGCCAAACATTTCTGCAAGCCTGCAGTCCCCTCCTGAGTGTCCTCTAGGCAACAGAGCAGGATTCCAGGTAAACTTCCAAAAGACACTGTTTCAGAAAAACACACCCGGCCATATCAACTACAGAGTACAGAGAGACACAAGGACAAGCCATACCAAGAGCATTGGCCTTATATGCCATAGCTAAGCTTTGCTTTGATGCAAAAACAAGTTTCTAACACTTTTCTGCCATTGTCAGGGGGAAGGTAACAGAGGTAGAAGTCAGGGAGGTGGCTAGGCTGCATTTCCAGGATGCCTGGGGATGGGAGAATGTCTTTCCCTCTTGGGTCTAGGAAAAAACATGTTTTCTCCAGATTTGCCACCTACAGAAAATCTTATTATTTGCCTTATGAATATGAAGTCATTGATCAAAGATTTAAAAATAAAATAAGTGGAGAAGGCTATATTTGGCTATGAATGGTGCTAATACTGGGTTATATATCCTCTCCCATGACACTCCATGCATGAAGCGTCTCCACTAAGGGTTATGTGTGGAAAGTGCACAGACTGAATTATATAGATTCAATGGAAAACACTGCCAGGCCCCAGTGTCCTTGTTGTCAAGACAACATCTTATCTTCATCTTTCTTCTTGCAAGTTCTCTAGCAAAGACATTATAATTAAAATCCCAACAGAAGAAGCAACCGTATGTAAAATTCAGAGCACAGACTGTGACAAGCAGAGAAGTGAGTGCGGAGTTCTGTGGTCAAACTTAAATAGACTTAGGACAAAATTGTATTGTCCGTGGGCCTAAGCTTTAGGGAGCTTCAGAGCTGCACTGAATCACTTTCTAGTGTTTTTATGGTTTGGGGTTTTACATTTAAGTCTTTAATCCATCTTGAGTTAATTTCTGCATAAGGTGTAAGGAAGGGCTCCAGTTTCAGTTTTCTGCATATGGCTGGCAAGTTTTCCCAGCACCATTTATTGAATAGGAGAGCCTTTCTCCATTGCTTGATTTTGTCTCGTTTGTCAAAGATCAGATGGTTGTAGATGTGTGGTGTTATTTCTGAGGTCTCTGTTCTATTGGTCTATATGTTTGTTTTTGGTATGAGTACCATGCTGTTTTGGTTACTGTAGCCTTGCAGTGTAGTTTGAAGTCAGGTAGCATGATGCCTCCAGCTTTGTTCTTTTTGCTTAGGATTGTCTTGGCTATACAGGGTCTTCTTTGATTTCATATGAAATGGAAAGTAGTTTTTTTCTGATTCTGTGGAGAATGTCAATGGTAGTTTGATGGGAATAGCATTGAATCTATAAATTACTTTGGGCAATATGGTCATTTTCACAATATTGATTCTTTCTACCCAAAAAGATGGAATGTTTTTCCATTTGTTTGTGTCCTCTCTTATTTCCTTGAGCAGTGGTTTATGAAGAGGTCCTTCACATTTCTTGTTAGCTGTATTCCTAGGTGTTTTATTCCCTTTGTAGAAACTGTGAATGGGAGTTCATTCATGACTTGGCTCTCTGCTTGTCTATTATTGGTGTATAGGAATGTTTGTGATTTTTGCACATTGATTTTGTATCCTGAAACTTTGCTGAAGTTGCTTATCAGCTTAAGGAGTTTTGGGACTGAGATGATGATGGGATTTTCTAAATATAGAAGAATAATGTTGTCTGCAAACAGAGACAATTTGACTTCCTCTCTTCCTATCCGAATACGCTTTATTTCTTTCTCTTGCCTGATTGCCCTGGCCAGAACTTCCAATACTATGTTGAATAAAAGTGGTGAAACAGGGCATCTTTGTCTTATATCGGCTTTCAAAAGGAATGCTTCCAGCTTTTCCATATTCAATATGATATTGGCTGTGGGTCTGTCATAAACAGCTCTTATTATTTTGAGATATGTTCCAGCAATACTTAGTTTATTGAGAGTTTTTAACATGAAGGCATGTTGAATTTTATCAAAGGCCTTTTCTGCATCTATTGAGATAATCATGTGGTTTTTGTCATTGGTTCTGTTTATGTGATGGATTACATTTATTGATTTGCATATGTTGAACTAGCCTTGCATCCCACGGATGAAGTCAACTTGATCGTGGTGGATAAGTTTTTTGATGTGCTGCTGGATTTGGTTTGCCAGTATTTTATTGAGGATTTCCACATCAATATGGGATATTGGCCTGAAGTTTTCTTTTTTGTCATGTCTCTTTCCAGTTCTAGTATCAGGGCGATGCTGGCTTCATAAAATGAGTTAGGGAGGAATCCTTCCTTTTCAATTGTTTGGAACAGTTTTGGAAGGAATGGTACGAGCTCCTCGCCTATTTTTGATATAATTCAGCTGTGAATCTGTCTGGTCCTGGGTTGGTAGGCTACCAATTACTGCCTCAATTTCAGAGCCATTGATGGTCTTTTCAGGGATTTGAGTTTTTCCTGGTTTAGTCTTGGTAGAATGTATGTGTCCAGGAATGTATCCATTTCTTCTAGATTTTCTAGTTTATTTGTGTAGATGTGTTTATAGTCATCTCTGATGGTAGTTTGTATTTCTGTGGGGTTAGTGGTGATATTTCCTTTATCATTTTTTATTGTGTCTATTTGATTCTTCTCTCTCTTTATTAGCCTAGCTAGCAGTCTATTTTGTTATTTTTTTTTCCAAAACAATAGCTCCTGGATTCGTTGATTTTTGGAGGGTTTTTTGTGTCTCTATCTCCTTCAATTCCTCTCTGAGCTAAGTTAGCTCAGAGAATTTTGGAATAGTTTCCTCTTGCCTCTCTAGCTCTTTTAATGGTGGTGTTGGGGTGTCGATTTGAGATCTTTCTAGCTTTCTGATGTGGGCATTTAGTGCTATGAATTTCCCTCTTCACACTGCCTTAGCTGTGTCCCAGAGATTTTGGTACATTGTCTCTTTGTTCTCATCGGTTTCAAAGAAATTCTTGATTTCTGCCTTAATTTCATTATTTACCCAGGAGTCACTCAGGAGCAGGTTGTTCAATTTCCATGAAATTGTGTGGTTTTGAGTGACTTTCTTAATCCTGAGTTCTAATTTGATTTTATTGTGGTCTGAGAGATGTTATGATATCAGTTCTTTTTCATTTGTTGAGGAGTGTTTTATTTCCAATTATGTGATCCGATTTTAGAATAAGTGTCATGTGGCACTGAGAAGAATGTATATCCTGTTGATTTGGGGTGAAGAGCTCTGTAGACGTCTATTAGGTCCACTTGATCCAGAGTGCTGAGTTTAAGTCCTGAATATCCTTGTTAATTTTCTGTCTCATTGATCTGTCTAATATTGACAGTGGGGTGTTAAAGTCTCCCACTATTATTGTGTGGGAGTCTAAGTCTCTTTGTAGGTCTCGAAGAACTTGTTTTATGAATCTGGGTGTTCTTGTATTGGATGCAGATATAGTTAGAATAGTTAGCTCTTCTTGTTGAATTGTTCCCTTTACCATTATGAAATGCCCTTTTTTGTCTTTTTTGATTTTTGTTGGTTTAAAGTCTATTTTATCAGAGGCTAGGATTGCAGCTCCTGCTTTTTTTTTTCATTTTGCCTCTTAATCCACATGCCTGAGCCCACTCGTCCAGTTCCTAAGATCTTATTAGGAAGCTGCCAATCACCAATTACAGGTGTTTTTATCTGTTGGGAAACTGCCTTTCCCTAGCGTGCCTGTGACCAATTATTATTTTAGATAGGGAGTGTTACAACCGCCTGACCATCACTTGATGGTCACCTGGCATTCCTGGTGGGGAAGTGGAAGCCCTCCCCTGCCCTGTTTGTGTTTGACTAGCTATCCACTGTAACAATATCATATGTTCAATTCTTTTTTTGTTTTTTTTTTTGTTTTTTTTTTTTAGACAGAGTCTCACTCTGTCACCCAGGCTGGAGTGCAATGGCGTGATCTTGGCTCACTGCAACCTCCTCCTCCCAGGTTCAAGTGATTCTCCCGCCTCAGCTGCCCCAATAGCTGGGATTACAGGCACCTGCCATCATGCCCAGCTAATTTTTGTATTTTTATAGAGATGGGGTTTCACCATGTTGGCCAGGCTGGTCTTGAACTCCTGATCTCAGGTCATCTGCCTGCCTTGGCCTCCCAAAGGGTTGGGATTGCAGGTGTGAGCCACCACACCCTGCCATATATTCAATTCTTAGGAAAGAAAAATCTAACAAACCCTACACTAACAAGTGTTGAAAGTGTGGTAGGAAATTGTGAATTTGTATACACTGCTGATGAGACATCTTTGAAGAGCTAGTTGGTAATATCAGGTAGTGTTAAAAATTGAGCTTGTCCCATGACTCAGCAAACTTTATTCTAGAAAATCTAGGCATCAATCTCTGAAATGTATGCACAATAAGAAATATACATGGTGCGTTTTTTTTTTAAAGCACCATTTGCACAAGTAAAAACTGAAATGACCTAAATGTCCACCAACAGCAAAATAGACGAAGTGTGACATATTCATATACTGGAATGCTACTCATTGGTTAAAATCAACATGCTATTCATGTATTATCAACAAGAATAAATCTTAAAAGCAATTGGTGTTTGGGGAAAGGGGAATAGAGAGTTGTTTGATGGGTGTAGAGTTTCAGTTTGGAAAGAAAGTTCTGGAAGTGGATGGTGGTGATAGTTACACAGCAATGTGAATGTACCTAATGCCACTGAACTGTACAGTTTAAAATATCTAAAATGGACCCATGTTGTTCAAGGATCAACTATACTTCAATCAATCAGTAGAAATGAGCATTGACTTTGCCTTTAAAAAACCCTTCAGGAAAACAACACATCTTATATTTTTCTTTGTGGGGGGTCTCCCTGTGTCACTCTGGCTGGAGTGCAGTGGCGCTATCTCAGCTCACTGCAACATCCACCTCCTGGGCTTGAGAGATCCCCCACCACAGCCTCCTGAGTAGCTAGGACTATAGACATGAACCCTCACGGCTGGCTAATTTTTTAAAATTCTACAATTTTTTGTGGAGATGTTTTTTGTAGAGATTTTTTGTAGAGACCAGCCATTTTCCCAGGCTGGTCTTGAACTCCTGGGCTCAAGTGATCTGCCCGCCTTGGGATCCCAAAATGCTGGAATTACAGACTTGAGCCACCATGTCCGGCCAACAAGCATCTTCTGAAGTACAAATTATTGAAAGGTTTGCAGCACTTGCTCACTCATGTACATGAAGTCCCTGCACTGGAGCTTTCCATCAACCAGATGGATCCACTGGTGGGAGGAAGTGGATGATAGAAGTGGGGTTCATGAGGACCGGCAGGACAGCAGGCTGCTCAGAGGACCGGCAGGACCGCAGGCTGACAGGACATCCAAGGGAAGCAGAAGGTCTGAGGTAGGAGGAGGAGAGGCAGAGCCCAGGCAGCCTGGGCCCCCTGCCTGGGAGTTCTGGGGCACTGCCCTCAGCAGAGCTGGGGGAGAACTGACACACTTTCACTGCCCTCGCCACCTGGCTGATATCATCGGGGCACCATGCCACTGCAGGGACACTCCTCAATTCCCCAACCAGCAAATGACCCCTGGAATTTTTCTTGACTCTGAGGCTTTAGTGAAAGTAGTGAGGAAAATATCTAAAAATAAAACCGTGATGAATTCGAGATGTATGTGGCATTATGCTTGTCAGAAAGAGCTCAATGACTTAAGTTTTGTCCCCATCATTCCTTAGGAGCCACCAGGTAAACATTTGCACCTGGCTGGAGAGGGCAGAGAGGAGCCTTGGTTCCCAACAGGCCACCAGCCCTAGGATTTGCTGGCATCATTCATTCCGTGGTGCCTACTCACACACACATGTGCTCCCTCCCCAGCCTCTCCTCTTCAGCACCCTCCCTCCCCAGTGTCCATACATTCTCCTACATCTGGTTGTGGACAGAAATGTCTGAGGAATCACAGAAGGGCCCTGATAGTGAAATAGACACAGGGGCCGGCCTGCACCCTTCTTGACCCTTGGGCTTGACCTAGTCTCTTTGCTGGGTAGTTCATAGTCTGAACCAGGTGAGCAAACTTCTTATGTGAAGAGCAGACAGCAAACATTTCAGGCTGTGGGGGCCATCCAGACTCTGCCGCAACTGGTTAACTTGCTGTTGTAGCTTCAAAGCAGCCATAGGCAATATATGAACAAATTGTGTCACTGTGTTCCAGTAAAACTTTATTATATACACTGAACTTTGAATTTCATGTAATTTTCGGGTGTTGTGCAATATTAATCTTCCCAGCCACCTAAAAATGTAAAATCCACAGGTCATACAAAAACAGGTGGCTAGCCAATTTGTCCTAAGGGTCATAATTTGCCAAGCCCTGACCTAAATACCCAAATAATTATTGGAGCCAAAACCACAGATGCCACCCAAGAACCACGTGCTCAGGTGAAAGCAGCTCTGTGAGGAAGGGGTAAAAAGAGCAGACAGAAATGTTTACTTTTCCCTTAAAAACCATCTACTCCGCCCTGCTTAGGCTAATTAGCTCACTCTCCACCAGCTGCAGCAACTGAAGCTGAAACAGTCAAATTCCCACAGCAGCAACAGCTAATGATGCTTCCCAGCACCTCATTTGATCATTCCTGCAACCGATTAGCTAGACACAGGGGAGGAAACTGGAGAACAGACAGGATGAGGACCTTGCCCAGGACCTCAGATAGTACATGGCAGAATCAGTATCTGGACACAATTGGTCTAGTCCCTGCTGCCCCCACTGTGACACCTTTGTGAAAACTGTGAACAAACGCGAATCTGGAAGAGTTAATCCTTTGAGATGAATCCCATGTGGGTAACTGGCCCTATATTTAAAATATAGCTGAGTGGCTATTTGCTGATTCGAGGTCACACAGGTAACTCACACAAGCACTCTGAAAACCAGCACCTTTTTAGCTTTGGGACGCACAGAGCTTACTTGAACCAACCAATCAGAGCTCACCTACCTTTGCATTGAAAGCTTAGCTGACCAATCACAGCTCACCTGTATCCAATCATAACTCAGCTGCATTGACCAATCAGAACTAAGCAAGTTTGAATCCTTTATGTGCATCAACCAACCTGATTGGGATCTTGTATGGCACTTTTGCTACAAAACCCAAACCCTCTCTTTGGCCCCGGGAAGATAACTTTCTTTTACACCAAAGCTGTGTCTCCCCAGTTTGCAAACTCTTCATTGGGGTAAAGTCTCTTTCCTCCCAATTTTGTTTTTCAGGGAACTTTGCTCACAAAATAAAGCACAGCCGGCCCACAGCGGAGCTGCAGGCGGGGCAGAGAACCCATTGCAGAGGGCTCTGTCCCTGCAGAACCAGGCAGATCTGCGTGAGCAGCAAACATAAACTCAGGGCACCAGGCTCTGTCTTGAGGGCTGGAAGGAATGATGGAGCCACGGCAGTCGTCTGTCTCCAAGACGCATTTCCAGGAAGTTGGAATTCTGATCTTACTGAGCCTTTATTTTTCTGAGCTTGGCGTTGACTACTTAGACACTAAGTCACTGTTTACTGCTTTCGAAAATAAGACAAGCTCATGGACCTGTTGCGGATGAAGCAAGAAACTTGTGGCCCCACCAGGACTGGCGCCCAGAGGCCGGGTCACCCTGTGCACAGAACCAGCACCTTAAAGAGACAGAGTGGCTCCGGCGCCCTGGGCCACCCCGAGGGCCCGAAAGCGGAAGAAGGTTCAGGGAGGGCGTCTGTGATGGGAGGAGCAGGCCCAGGAGGGAAGAGGACAGAGTCGGGGGTCTCAGGGCAGTGTGTGCCTTCTGCCAGTCGCTAGGGTGGACTCGAGGTCCCCCTCCACGCCTTCCTCCTTGTCACCTCCCACAGCCAAGGCAGCTGCCAATGTCACTCCTAAATACATCCCAAGTCCACCCCATGCTCCTCCCCTCAGCCGTCGTCCCAGTCCAGACCATGATTCCGCCCACACCCTGCATGCCCCCTCCCATCTCGGGCTCCACTTGGGGACCAGAGGGATCTTAAAATATGGATGGGACAGTGAACGCCTCTCCTTAAAAACTCAGAAAAGATGAAAATGTCCTCATCCTTTCTCAAGGCATTTGCAGTTCCCCTACCCCGGGCGCTGCCCCACCCCTCACGGACTCCTCTCCATCCCCGGGTCTCCTCCTGGTCACCTCCCTCAGGAAAGCTCTTGGGCCCCACTCGTCATCAGTCTCTTTAGAACCTCTCCACTCACCCTCTGGCGTTCGCCTCTCCCTCTTGCCCGTTAGAGTGAAGCCTTGATGAGGCACCTGCCTTGTTCCTCCTGCCCTTCCTGATGGCTCCTGCCCACCTCCACAGCGAGCCTGCTTCTCCGTGCCTGGCAGCTTTCCCCGGAAGAGCAGGTCTGCGTGTGCATGCGGGTGCACACAAGCAACAGGCCGGGAGCACCCCTCACCCAGAGACTCTGCCAGTGTGCGTGCAGACCTGCACTCCCTCACCCCAGGAGAAACAGTGCTGATGTGTGTGTGTGTCTGTGTCTCTGTGTGTGTCTGTGTGTCTGTGAATCTGTGTGTCTGTGTATGTGTGTCTGTGTATGTGTCTGTGTGTCTGTGTATATCTGTATGTTTGTGTATGTGTGTCTGTGTCTCTCTGTGTATCTGCATGTGTGTCTGTGTCTGTGTGTGTGTGTGGTTCTCCAGGGTTCCTCCCAGGACTGAGCTGAAGTTGTCCACAGTGGCCCCTGCTGGAGCGTGCACCTTGATTCTCTGCCCCTGCTCCCCTGCCTCACTTCCCCATTCTCTTATGGCTGCTTCCTGGCATTGCCTCTCAGATAAGCCACTTTGCGCTGATGGGAACTCAGATGCTGGGAGTACACATGCACCTTGGTGTCGAGCTCAGCAGTTGGCACAGAGGGAGGGAGGGAAGGAGGTGGACTATCAGGTTATTGTCTGAACATTAGCCTCTGGTCACTGCTGCTGTGAGGCAATGAGCATCCCTTCTTGCCCGCTGGGCTCTCAGCGGTCAGTCTTGGGTCCTGGGGAGACTCGGCCAAGTCCCAGTTCTCTGGGGCTATCTCTCTCCTGCCCTGCGCTTTTGTGTGTCCCCTCCCCACATTCCCTCTTTCATCCTGACCCACTACTCTGGTTGTAAATAAAATAAGCAGACTACACAGCTTACTATCACACTGCCTTGTTCAGCCATGAAACTGCCTTGTCTTGAAGGAATCCTAGTATTACTACTTGAATCCTAATTGCTCTTAAGTTTAAAAAAACAAGGCTAATGGAATTTGTACAATAGTTGTATCAAGAGCAAAGTCTGCAATAATTACTGTAAAAACGGCCCAGCTCCATGGGCTTTGCATGGGTGATCTCCCCAGCGGTGTGTCCATCCTCAGCTATAGTCCCATTCTACAGATTAGGTAGAGGCCTTGTGAGGCTGGGGCACTTGCCTGGATCCCTTGCAAATGTTTGGCCCATGTCCCTAACCACCATGCTCTTATGTGTCCTGTTTTCTGGGTCACTTCTCACTATGAATTGGGGGATGTAAATATTTGCGTAAATTGGATATAAATACCTGAAAGGTTTCCGTGGGAAGGAAAGTGTGTGCCCAGCGTCTCCACTGCTTATGCACAGAAGAGAAGATGGGATGCTAGAGCAGCATGCTGAGTCTCTCTGTTGAACAAAATTATCAACCTATTATCCAAAGCAACTGAAGGAAATGGTGGGACTCACCCAGTGACTAAGCAACCAGTGTGAGTGGAGCTGGAAGGGAAACCCCACCCCCATGGTTACTTGAGGCGAGGACCGACTCTTCATCAAGATTACAGAAATGACCCCATCCTTTAACTCGTTATTCACTGCTCATACACTAAACAGGCTGCCTTCTTTGGCTCTCCCCCACCCCTACCCTCGCCCTCTGCCTTTCTTTCCAAAACCTCCACTTTTAGGAAACGTTGGCTGCTGTTTGCAAAATTAGTTCCCAGGTCAAGATATCACATTTGGTCTGGAATTTTTGGGCTCCACCTTTTGGCAAAGGACCACGGAAGTGGGCTTTGGTCCACCCAGCCCTGCGTTTTTCAGCGGGATGTGCTGATGCTGCAGCTGCCCTCTGGCTGACAGTGGCCGAATGTTCATCAGCAACACTTAGCACAGTTAGTCACACCTCTAGGGCCCAGGCACAACTTTAATTCAGCCACAGTATCTTCTGATTTTCCCTAATGCTTATGCGAAAAATGTTCCCTCTATAGTTTTTATCCCTAAAGGTTTTCTTTTCTTAGCTGCTGAAGCCACCGAGATTTTCACACATGGCCAACACTTCTCACAGCAGTGATGCCCGGTGACCCGTTTAATAGGGATATCAGTTCCTGTTCCAGCTCAGACACTTAGAATGTGGTTCTGGTTTCCAGTAATTTTTGATCCTGGAAACAAAAGCGGATGTATTATTTTAGCACCAACATGTCTAATGCAGCCTGTCCACGTAAAAGCCCTGGAGGGCTCAAGGTCTCGAGCTGTTTTCTGAAGCCATAACACTTGTCATATTTTAAGTTCAAGACCCAAAAAAGAATACTGATGCTTCATTGGTGGTTTCTGATCTCCAGGAAGGCTAGTGTCAGGGAGGCCTGTGCTTCCTCCAGTCTCGGCCATTTAGGCAAGGAGCTGAGTCCTGAGCCTCAATTTCCTGCCTCACAGGGAGGATGAAAGGGGCACTGGTAACACATTTGACCTTTGTGGAAAGCTCCAATGGACTTTGGCAGAACCTGAAGGGGAGTCCCCATCACACACAGGCCCCTACTCCCCACACAGACCCCCTGTGAAGGAAGGAGGGGGATGGCCAGATCCCAGAAGAAGTATGGGACAGGGATCCTGAGTCAGGTTATGGGCAGGACCCCACAAGCTGCCATCTCTCAAGCCCAGTCCTTGCCTTTCCCTTGTGGAGCAGGCTGGGCCCAGAACCCGTCGCGCCCAAGGTCATGGTATTCTACAGTCAACCCAGGTCATTAGGACAATCCCTGGGTGATCATGACGCCTTTTAAAACATATATTACAGAAATTTTTTATGTTTGTATAGGAAAATTAGAAAATCAAGAGAAGCAAAGCTAAGAAACATTGAAAACACCTATAATACCTCTTCACTATGATCCTACTTTACACCACTCATGTTTTGATGTTTTTCTTTCCAGTATGCATCATATGTATTTATATATGTACATACATAATTATTTTCATAAAAATGAGTTCGTCTTGCAATCTATTGTTCTCAACTTTCCATTGGTTTTTTGGAATCCTCAAATACATCGCAAAAGATTCAAACAAGATAAAAATGAATAGAGTCCCTTCCCCATCAGCCCCCACACTCATGCATCCCCTTCTGGATGCTGCCGTTCCCTGCTCCAGTGAACAATGCTGCTGTGAACATCTTCCCAGGGCTCCAGCTCACACCTCTTTCTCTGGAGCGGACACAGGGAAGTGGAACTGCTGAGTCAAAGCTTGGGCACACTCTTTATTTTGATAAATACACCAGATTGTTCTCTAAATAGCTGTACTGATGTGTTCTCCTGAAATTGGAACAGCTGTTTTCTCACACCTGCTAACATTTGAAATCATTACACACTTTAATGTTTGCCAGCCTAATAAGTGAAAAGGATTATCTCATGGCTGTTTTAGTTTGGATTTCCCTGAATACTGGTGATGTCTACATTGGCTGGAGCATCTCCACTGCTGCGAATAACCTCCTCACATCCTTGCCCCTGTGTAACGAGTCTTCTAAAGTGATTCTAGAACTTCTTTCTATAGTCTGCACTAAATCTTTGTATATTTTTTCTCCTAGTTTTTTTAAATGTCTTTTAATTTTGTTTACAGTACCTTTATCACAGATAATTTTAAAAATGTTTTTATGTAATCAGAACCTTCACTTTTCCTTAATAAGTTTTGTGAATTTCTTAAAAATGTGTCCACCTAAATAATAAACAGAGACTAAATAAAAAAAGAGATTTTCTAAAAGAAAAGATACTTACTTGGGAAGAAAGCATTGCAATAGGAATACATATTCCATAGTAAATTATGTTGTATTCAGAGAGGAAATGGAAGACAAACTTTTTAAGGAAAAAAAAGTCTCACAAATGTCATATACATACAAACTATAGTTTTAGTTTTTATATTTATTTATTTCTTATAAAGAACTTCCAGGAACATTAATGACAGAAAAGAGAGATCTATTTTTTTTCCCAAAAGTATATCCAAGTATCACAATTGAATCCAAGTATCATTTTTGAACATAACAAAATTTCCCATGTATTTGAAAGGCTACACTCACCATATACTAAGTTATTACTTGTAGTATTTATGCATGTGCTAAAATTGCATTGTGTGTGCTCTGTTTCCTTGAAAGTCATTTCCATTTGTTGAGTTTTCATCTCCCACCTCCGACTCCCAAGTGCTGGGATTACAGGTGTGAGCCACCACATCCGGCCTGTTATTTCTTATAATAGATTCTTAGAAGGAGATTTATTGGGTCAACCTATATGATGATCTGTATTGCGTATGACCATAGATATTCCCCACTTGGGATCTGGAAGAGTTCCATCTATCTGTGCTCCCACCACCTTTAGAGAGGACCTTCTCACCACCCAACCAGGACAGCCTCTGCTGCTTGCTTTCTGTGTGCCTAATAGGTTTGCTTTGAAATCTTATCAAAGCCCTGTAGGCTGTTACTCTGAACTTGTCCCAAAACCTTGCAGTTGACTTTGATGAAGCCAAAGTCTGTTCTGTCTTAAAATGAGCCCTGAGCAAATGACCGTGCCTAAACTTCCACTATTAGGAGCTTGCTTCTGGCCTCTGCCAAATTCCCAGCTTGGCCTAAAACTCCTAGCCCTGGCTCTGTCAGGCTTCCAGCCTCAGGAACTAGCCACACAGCAAACACTGGCTTACCCTCTTCATGGTGGCTGTACCCACACCTCGTGTCCTAGTAACTCAAGGACTTTCCAGTCAACATGGTAAAGTTTCAAAGGTTCTATCCTCTTGGCCCTGACAGGGAAAGATTCTGCAGTTCCTTTGGGTTTTGGAATCACGCCCTTCATACGGGCATTTCTAAGGATGGGACATAAAGCACAAGAGCTCTGGGGAAAAGGAGCCAGCAGAGAGTGGGTCCGTGTGGGCATGATTGGTGGAGGTGGCTGTAGAGAACGAGATCATGGGGTGTATGACCCCAACCAGGGAATGAGATGAGAGGCCCTAGTGAAGATGAACCCACGAGGAGGCAAAAGAGTCAACTGCGATGTCCTGCCAAGACCAGGAAGGTGTGTTCAAAGGAATTAAAGCAGGAGCAAGGATGGGGGC